>NC_066579.1:41215234-41515859 GCF_024323335.1 Lathyrus oleraceus | reverse complement strand
GGATTTCATCTTACATAGCCGAAAACAAGGAACAATTGGCCTTAGAGGCCGAAGTAAAAAACATGGTTGTCGAAGCCAGTGAAGTGTCTCATCAAATAGGTCCTGGGAAGGACTTTGATCCAGTGCCACCTGATATAGGTCAGAATGAAAAGCAAGACCAGAGGCTTAATGCTTTCTACGATGATGAGCCTTTGGGTTTCGAGAAGGATCCGCTAGCAACAAACATTAAAATGTTGGCTCAGGATCCCCTTGAAGAAGTAGAATTGGGAGATGGATTGATAAAAAGGCCAACTTACATTAGTTCCAATATCTATCCTCAACTAAAGGTCGAAGTAGTCAAGTTGCTGAGAGAGTTCAAAGACTGTTTCGCATGAGACTATGATGAAATGCCTAATTTGAGCAGAGAGCTGGTCAAATTGAAGTTGCCAATCAATCCTGGAAAGAAGCCTATAAAGAATAACCCAAGGCAATTTGCACCAACAATACTTTCGAAGATTAAAGAAGAAGTCAAAAGGCTCATCCACTGAAATTTCATTCGCACAGCCATGTATGTCGAATGGTTAGCTAATATTGTACCTGTTGTAAAAAAGAATGGTACTTTAAGGGTTTGCTAGTCGATTCCGCTGTAGGCTATGCCTATTTAAGCATGCTTGACGAGTATTCTGGGTATAATGAAATATTTATTACCGAAGAGGATATCCCAAAAACAACATTTCGATGCCTTGGAGCCTTAGGCACCTACGAGTGGGTGGTGATGCCTTTTGGTTTGAAAAATGCCGGGGCAACCTACCAAAGAGTGATGAATTCAATCTTCCATGATTTTATAGAGACTTTTATGCAAATCTATATAAATGATATTTTCTTTAAGTCTGTTTCAGGGAAGAGTCACATAGACCATCTTCAAATATCTTTTGAAAGGATGAGAAAGCATGGTCTAAAAATGAACCCTTTAAAATGTGTTTTTTGTGTGCAGGCTGGTGATTTCTTAGGCTTTGTGGTTCACAAAAAGGGGATCGAAATAAACCAAAATAAGACCAAGGCCATAGTGGAAGCGAAAGTGCCATCAACAAAGAAAGTATTACAGTTACTACTAGGCAAGATCAATTTTCTGAGGAGATTTATCTCAAACCTTAATGGGAAGACACAAGCTTTTTCACCATTGCTTAGACTCAACAAGGAAGGGTTCAAATGGGGGAAGGCTCAACAAAAAGCATTTGATAAGATTAAAGCATACTTGAGTCATCCACCAATCCTAACGCCCCCTTGTAGAAATAAAAGTATGAGATTGTATATATTTGTGTTTGACAAGACTTTAGGGAGCATGTTGGCTCAAGAGGATGATAATGGTGTCGAAAGAGCCATCTATTACCTCAGTAGAGTCTTAAATGATGCAGAGACTAGGTATAACATAGTTGAAAAATTATGTTTATGCTTGTATTTCTCTTGTACAAAATTGAAGCATTATATAAAACCTGTTGATATTTATGTTTCATCTCATTTCGACGTTATTAAGCATATGTTATCCAAACCAATTTTGCATAGTCGAATTGGGAAATGGGCGTTAATATTAACCTAATTTTATTTAACATACATGCCATTAAGGGATGTTAAAGGACAAGTGGTAGCAAAATTTATAGTCGACCACTCCATAGATGCAAGTGCACTAGACTATCTCGAATTAGAACCTTGGAAGTTGTACTTCGATGGGTCTAGTCACAGGGATGGTACTGGCATAGGAGTTGTAATTATTTCTCCTAATAAAATCCCAACAAGATTCAAGTACAAATTGGAGGGTCTCTGCTCAAAGAATGAGGCTGAATATGAAGCCCTCATAGCCGGACTTGAAATATTGTTGGAATTGGGGGCAACTCGAGTCGAAATAATGGGTGACTCAGATTTAGTCATAAAACAGATCACAAAGGAATATAGGTGTATTAAGGAGAATTTAATTATGTACTTCATAATAGCTAGTCAACTGCTAAAAAGATTTGAAATGGCTACTATTCGACACATACCTCGACTAGAAAATCCAGTGGCTAACGATTTGGCTCAGATTGCATCCGAGTATAAAATTTCCAAAGAAAAATTGCAAAAAGTCATCGAATTCAGAGGAAAGGTCGTAGCAACTAGATTAACACCTCTGGACTTAGAAAAGACAAAGCTGGGATACATTGACGAGGGGAACTTCAAAATATTGACAATAGACAGTCTGACAGATGAAGATTGGAGGAAACCAATAGTGGTGTATCTACAGAATCCAACGGCGTCTACTGATCAAAAAACCAGGTATCAAGCATTGAGTTATGTTCTTTTGGGTACAGAGTTGTTTAAAAAGTCTCCCGAGGGAATTTTTCTTAAGTGCCTCAGTGAGTCAAAGGTGTACTTAGCCCTTTCGACTGTCCATAGTGGAGTGTGTGGGTCACACCAAGTTAGTCATAAGATGAAATGGCTTTTATTTTGCCAAGGGATGTATTTGCCTACCATGTTGAAAGATTGCATTGAATTTGCAAAGGGATGCCAAGAATGTCAGATACATGCAAGCATACAACATGTTCATGTAAGTGAATTGCACTTTATCATCAAGCCTTGGCCATTTAGAGGTTGGGCTTTAGATTTAATTGGGGAAATTCGACCACCATCATCTAAAAGTCAAACATATATACTAGTGGGCATTGATTATTTTACGAAATGGATCGAAGTTATACCCTTACCAAATGTGAATCAGGAGGATGTGATCGAGTTTATCCAGAAGCACATTATTTATAGATTTGGAACCCTAGAGACTGTTACAACAGATCAAGGGTCAGTATTCACTGGTCGGAAAATGCAAGAATTTTCCAAAGAAATGGGTTTCAAACTATTAACTTCGACGCATTATTATGCTCAGGCTAATGGACAAGTCGAAGCCGCCAATAAAGTGATCATTGGTTTGATTATAAAGAATGTGGGAAAAAAGCCTAGAAATTGGCACAAAACTCTAGATCAGATTTTATGGGCATGTCATACCTCTCCCAAAGAAGCCACTAAGTCGACCCCTTTTCGGCTAACTTTTGGTCGCAATGTTGTTCTACCAGTAGAAATTCACCTACAATCTATAAAGATTCAAAGGCACCATGTACTTCCAGCAGAGTCATATTGGAGCATGATGCTGGATGAATTGGTTAACTTAGATGAAGAAAGGTTAAATGCCTTGGAGTTATTAAAACGACAAAAGAAGAGAATAGAAATATCTTATAACAATAGGGTAAATGTCAAAAGTTTTTCGCCTGAAGACTTGGTCTGGAAAGTGATCCTTCCAATGGATTGAAAGGATAGAGCCTTAGGGAAGTGGTCCCCAAAGTGGGAATGCCCTTTTCAGATTTTATAAGTATTTTCTGATGGTGCCTATGAAATCGAAGAGCTTAATGAAGATAGGAGGGTTCTAAGAGTGAATGGGAAATATTTGAAAAAATATAGACCAGTACTCCAAGAGATAAAAATAAGAGGCGAATAGTTATATATAAATAAAGCAAAGCCAATATGGTAAAAATACCAAAATTGTTATATTAAATTCGAAGGCCCAAAGGGCCAATATTCATTACAAAGAAAATTTCTCAATACATTAAAAATAGACAAAATGGAAAGAAGAAAAAATAGAAAGGAAGGTTGGAATTGATCTGAAGGTACTTGACTTTAAGAAGCTCCAGGCATTTCTCACATAAAGATATCTTTGATCGAAGGAGTTTGAGGTCAGACTCAAGTTGTTGAGCCTGTTCGACAAACTCCATGCAAAATGCTAGCTCTTTAGCCATTAAAGCATCATCAAACTCTAAGAGTTGATTTTTGCTTCTTTCTGCATCAGAAATCTTCGCCTGAAGTTCTTCTATTTGCTTCCTCCAAGAAGAAATGTCACGATCATGGCCTTCGATCTTTTCTTTGTTCTTTTGTTTGGTCTGCTCCAATCCCATCGCCTTGTTGGTGGATTCGGTGGCAGCATTCCAGGAAGCTACCTCAGAACCAGACTTCTTCTCAATTTCTCCTGTGAGCCGAGGTAACAACTTATGATCCGCGACAACTTGGTCGATCATAGTACCTATCTCCAATATAACGTTGGCGACGTCAGGAGAAGTTTCCAACAGGCCGACTTGGTTAAGAAGATCCTTTAGGGTCAAAGGGGCAGAAGGATCAACCAGCAGCAACAAGAACAAGTCACCTTTGAAGACTTTGTCTTTAATCTTGGAAAGTACTTCATCCGCAGAAGTGCTCGAAGGTTGATCTTCAGACACTGAAGCAGTGCTAAGGTTTTTGTCAGAGGAGCTTTCCTCGCAGCTTAGCATAGCCTTCAAATACTCAAGGGGTTAGTTTCGTTTCAGAATAACCAGTCTCTCTTCAGAAATACCACAAGTGCTACTTGTCGAAACTCTTCCCGTTGGAATAACTGCAGTAGTTGGAGTAACAAGAGTCTGATGTTGAGCTTTCCTTTCACCTGTATCAGCTTCCCTCCCTTCAAATTCTTCGTCATTTTCAGGGACTGGGATTTGGTTGCCTTCGTTCTCCTCCTCCATAACCGTATCCTCGACATTGCTACCTTCTCCCTAAGGATTGTTTGTTCCTTCAATGTTATGTAAATCATCCTCAGGAGTATCTTCATCTTCAAATAATTCATCCACGACCATGGGTTCTGGATTCCCTCCAGCCTCACCTTCTTCAATTGAAGCAGTTTCATGACTGGAGTCGCTAGTATGAGAATGTTGAGTGGCAGTCTTCGGTGGCGAAGCATCAAGGTCACCAGAGGGAGGTTGGTTAATCTCACTCATAGACCCCTTTTCAGACGATGGTCGATAAGTGGGTTCGCCAGCACTGTTTAAAACATCTGTTATAGAAGCTGGCGCGGAGGAGGTTGTAGTCTTGGTTCAAACGAAGGTGCTTATGCCACCCTGAAATCAACACAATCGAAACCATGAATGGCGAAATACAGTAAATAAACTATGTAAGTTAGAGGGAAGTTTGTTTTACCTTGTCACCTTCGACCCCAGGGCTAGAGTTTTCACTCTCACTTTGGGCCGCTGCTATCTAGCCATCTCTTCAGGAGTGGGATCTTAGATAGTAGGTGCATAAGGTCTATTCCTTGGGAGTTTTGCTGGAGGATGGCTCGGAGTATCGGTTTCCTTTGGCTGTTGCTTCCTCTTCCTAGAAGTTAGGTCGAGAACTGGCAATAGATCCTCTTCGTCAGACTCTATTATGACGGGGATATTAGCAGGTTTTTGGATTTTAATGGGGCTTACAGGAGGTTTTCGAGTAGCCTGAGTTAAGAAGGGGAATGTTAGCATCATTAAACAGAACAAAAGCAAAAAGAAATAGGAAATCGAAATTATACCTTTATAGGCTTGCTACCTCCCTCAGTCTTCGATTCGACGGGTCTCCTATTGGTGGGTTTCTTAGGAGGAACTCTGATGGCTAAACAAGAAAGAAACATAAAGCAGTTAGTGTTAGCTAAGAGTAAATAGCCTAAAAAAGGAATGTGCTTCGAGGTAAACCTCCTGTGTCACACCTTCATATATGTCCGATTCGATTCAGACATCTTTGATCCCTATATGAAGATGCCCTACTGTCTAGAGTATGCTTAGTCGTAACCACCCGCTGAGCCTTTTTCTAGGACTTCTGTCGAAGTATTTTAATAGAATCTCCACAAATAAACCAATCTGGAAATGAAGGGGCAAGGGCCACTCCAAAGTCAACATTAGGCATTGGAGGAAATTTTAGGGGAAATAATTCAAAAGCCACTTCATAGCGTTTCTCATGAGGAACGCGTGAAGGAATCTTTAGATTTTCCATTTTCTTTGAAAAAAATTCTTTGAGGGTAAAAACTGCTTTATGGATGGTTCGACTAAGATCATCATACCTATAGGCAATTTCAAAGTAGTTTTGAAAAGCTTGGATTTCTTTTATAAGCGTGTAAGTATCTTTTCTGGTCTTTTCCTGCACAAGAAGAAAAGCTTTGTCAAAAAGTTGAATGAAAGAAGTGACATCACATAATTCTTCGACGTAGTATTTAGTCCACCATCTCCTAAACTCTCGAGTGCAAAGGAAGTTAGGCTCAAAGTTAAATGGAGTAGTTGGGTTTTGCCAGTGTATTTGGCTATTTGCTTGAGGGAAGTAACTTCATTATGGATTGCATTGTGGAGAAGGAAACTACCCTTTTTGTCATACAGACACTTTGGAAGAACCTGGACTAACCTAAATTGTCGAGCAAAAAGGTTAGGTTGATAAGTTATCAAAGTAACCTGAACCTTCGAAGGATTAAGTCGAAGGGTTAGAATCCTGGGGGTCAAAAAGGCTTCCCAAATCAACAAAGATTCGGTTTCTTGTTTCTTGGATGGAGATGGGAAATGCCTGCTAAACCATTTGGGACTGTACTTTCTGAAGGCAAATGGGGCCATGCTCGAAGTGAGAACATGGCGCTTGGCAAACATCATTATGTAGCTCATGAAAGTCGGTTGAAGGGTTTGTCCTTCATCATTAGGAGTCAGCTGAGCTAGCCTTGTGCCTTCGACCCTTTTGTTCTCAATATCCTTATCATCTTCGTCGATGAGGCCTTTGTTCGGCAGACTGGCCTCGAAAGTGGCATTGAGCCAGAGTTGCAATAGCCAGAAAGGGCCAGAAAGCATAAGGTTCCCTTTGTCTCCCAAATTCTTCAATTGGGCAACTCCATCTCTCAATGATTCATAAAGACTTGCCAAGATCATCTCACTTAGACAGATATCATGCCCAGCGTGTAGTTGATTTGCCAAAGTGAGATATTTCTTGGCAACTTACAAGGATTTCGAACATAAAACAGAATGGGACAACCACAAGGCCAAAAAAGCTATATGTTCCACATCGGAAGACGTCAGTATCTTTATCGTGATAATGAGCAATGTGCGTCGAATGTGTTGCTCTGGTGGTCAAAAAGGCTATGGTGTCCACAGTATTAATGTCGGGATCATAGGTGTATCCGATAGGTTTTAGCCCTGTGATAACGGCCAGGTCGGAAAGGGTTGGCATGGACATACAACAAGGAAGGTGGAAAGTGTAGTGTGTACTGTCCCAGAAGTACAATGAAGAAATCAACATAGGGGTGTTGTACTCTAAATCTAGCTTCGACAGCATGATAAGGTCATAAATGCCTATGTTTTTCCAGTCCTGAGCCTTAGCTTTCTCTCTTTAACCAGTCCAGATAATCAGTGGGATCTTTAAAGGTGGGAGTAGCACGGAAAGCTGTGAAACCATTATTCATAAACCTTAAATCTATAATATCACCAGCCTTAGGGTTTTCAGTGGTGGTTGTTTCATTTCTAGGGGTTTTTGCTTGCCCTATAGGCTTGCATTTGTGATAAGAAGGAAAAAAACTCTCTAAGCTTACTACAATCAACATCTAAATCAACTAGGGGTCCAGATAATTCATGGTTCTTTCCAAAAACAGAGACAGGAATGAGTACCTGAGAAGCGTAAATTCTGCGTTGTTCTTCTGTCTTGGGCTCTGGTATATATTGTCGGTTGCCAACCGCGAGTGGAGCAGATAATGTAGTGAACGGAGGAAGCTCTGAGATCTTCTTCGGAGCTTTTGTCTTGGTGGCAGTGGTTTTGATGGATACACCTGTTTCTTTAAGGGTTTTGCTTGAAGTTTCCATTTTTGGAGATTGAAAGAAATATGAGTTTTAGTTGAAGATTGTTTGAAAAAAATAAAGGCTAGAGTGTTTGGAAATTCAGAAAGCATAAAAATGTGAAATGGGTAAGTTATGGGTTTTATAGGTGTACTTGGAAGAGAAAATGTTTCAAATTAGCATTAATGATTGACAGGTTAGTGGGACACGTGTCTTCCTGAGGCAGTGTGATGGAGATGTCAATTAATGCTTCAGCCAGTGATTTTCTAGAGTCTAGGAAACATGATGATTGAAAAGATTCGGTTGCGGGATGAAAAGACGTGGTTAGGAAAAAGATAATGATGACCCTGACGTCACCAGACAAATGGAGAAACTGAAAAGTTTTGTAACATTGGAACACTTGGCACAATGTTAGAGTTGTTAAGGCGTCGAAATACACATAATGTACGTTTGTTTACACCATTGTTAGTTACTTTAAAGCAATACAAATTTATCTTTACTTTTCTTTCAAAGATACATTTCTTTACTTCTTCATTTCAAACACTCTTCTTTTACTTCATCATTTACAGTCTTAAGATTTCTTTACTTTAAACATTTTCTTTTGCCAGTTGTTTATTATCAGCCCTTTAAAATTTCTTTCTCTAATTCATATTAGACTTTTTATAAGTTTTTAAACACTAGTTCTACGCATATTGTCGAAGTGTTCGTTATTACCAAAACTCATTTTCAAAACAATTAGCACATGTCCTAGGATCAATCTAATCGATCCTGCGAGTAACCAAATTTAGAAATTTGGAAGATCAGCGGTTGTTTACCAATTTTCAAGGTAAACAGTACCTCACTGTATCACACCCTTGCATCATTCCACCCGTTTATCATACAGGTGATGTTGGGCTTTCTGATGCTAGTGTACCGGTCGATAACGTGTCACCGCCACCTTCTACAACTGATGATGCCGATGACCAACAACGCCTCTAGATGATTGCAGTTATTATGGATAACTTCATGAGTTTGGTAAACCTATATGGCAAGGTTTTTATACTTGATTATCTCGGGCTGCACACATAGTCTATGGGGGGCTATTTAGACATCTTTTGTATATTATGTATTATTTATATTATTTATATATTACATGTAACATTACTCAAAAATCTTCATCAAAATTTTTTATTAGATAATATTTTTGATCTCCCATTGATGCAACATCAACATAAACTAACATTTGACAATGGATTACATAACTTTAAAAAACGATAATAAATAAGAAAACTTAGACACTACCAGATGATTCTGGACGTTTTATCATCTTAATTATGTCGTCGGTGGACCTTGAAATCTTAACATCTAAATTGATTGTCCCTTTTATTAACCTACACATATACTTCACATTTTTATCGGTCTTCAACTTAATAAGATTGTATTTCACTCTTTCGTTAGTATCAATTCAATCTTCATGAAACTCGATCTTTCTCACTTTTCTATTTTCGGTATCATACAATAATTCATTCAACCTGGACGTCAGACCAACGAGAGATGTGGTGTCATCCGAAAGGCAGAACTCTACAGGAGTTGAGTTAAAATTTCAAACAAATAACACTCCCAAAGATTTCACGTAGGTCGAAATTTCTGGTATAAAATGGTAAATTTAGAATTTCCAGTATCATTTGCAACTTCTTGAAAATTCCAAAACTTCCGGTAAACCAAATATTTATAATACATTATCAAAAAATTTGTTTGTATCGGAAATTTTGATTTTGCCTACCAAAAATTTTAAATGAAAATTTTATTTAACTTTTAGTCAAGAGCAGTTTTGCCAATTTAAAACTATGGGAGATGTCAAATATAAATGGGATGACAAGTTAAATTCTCTATCTTCCTTTAGGAATTAAATTTTTTTATTGCATGCCTTTTCATCAATCCTTACATACATCATTACTAATCATACAATTTCATGTTCTCTTGGCGAATTTTTATGAACTTTTCGTCCTTTATTTTTTAGTTTTTACTTTTCTATTATAAAATATGCAAATTCTTTAAGTTATTTTTCTAAAACATGTTGATCTTTTAATTTTATTTTATTAATTTGGTCATTTATAGTAATTTTTACATTCTTTTTTCTCACCTTTTGAATATTTATAAATGTGTGAGTGTTGTATTTTTTGTTGTCATTCATCATTTTCATACGACTCAAAATAATCATCATTTTCATACGACTCAAAATAATTACATTTATAATTAAGACATTTACTCTATTCAAAAAAGATAATGGTGCATATGTTTGATAACTTAAAGGATCGAATTGTCAAAAAAAATTTAAATAACCAACTTGTTAAAAAAATAACTTAAAGAAGGTGTAATTTTACCAACAAAAGAAAAAATATCTTATGATTGATAAATTTTTCCAATGACCTTAATATTGAGCATGCTGAAAGGACAAACACATCATCGATGCACTTAAAAGGCATTGTATAATGATTCTAAATTTAGGAAAAGAGTTCTTATAACTCATAAATTCTAAAAGCTATTTAATTAAATTTTGAATAGCCTGAGCTTTATAAATTATACAGAGACAAAACAATATTCAATTTGATACATGCAAAAAAGAAAAAATATGACTGGTATTGCCAAATTTGTTTATGTTAATATTATCTTTCTTTCTATATTTTTATTTGCAACAATCGTTGAAGGTAAACAATTTCTTTATCTTTTCCAAAAAAAAATCATTTCTTCTTACACAACATTTTATCACATTTTTGTAACCATGTTTTTCTTTAATTTTTTTCCATTACAGGTGATATTAGATGTTTTCAAAATTCTGAATGTCCAATATTAATGTGTCCCCCTGGTTTGTTGCCAAGGTGTATTTATGGACATTGTGTATGTGTTAAATTGATGTTATAGATTATATGAGCAAAAATCTAAAAGAGTGCAAAAATGTTACACTAAAATATTCTATGAGCTATTATTTAACCATTATGTTGACATTCAACCATTATTTTTCTTCTAATTTCACATACCTTATAGTTATGTTGTTGTACACTAAGACGATGATAATGAAATAAATAAGGCGGAAAATATATTCTCTAGAGAATCAACTCAATTATTTTGAACCAACTCAATCAAATTCCTATGATGTAGCTCGTGGTTATTGAATGTAAATGGCTTAGGGTCTACAAATGGTTGGAATACTTAATAATGACTCAAAAACGGTCCAGGACATCACTAGATATGACCCATGTAAAATCCATTCATTGATTCCATCATCTATTAGACACAAAAATTTGATCAACATGAAAAACTCTTTCACCTTATTCTTCTTAATCCTATTTCCCAAACCCCTAATGTTAAAAAACAGATCAACGTGAAAAATGACTCATAGATGCCCCATAGAATCTAGTGTAGAACAAAGATCTGATCTTGAGCTACACAGAACGAAGAAAACATCCCATTAGAAGGTGATGAGAAAATAAATTTTTGAGAAAAGGGTGTGTCTTGGATATCTTTTGGGATGCATAAAAAATTAAAAGAATTTGAAGTAATACTTGAACCAATAATTCAACTAAATGGCTATTAGTACCCCCACTTAACAGAGATTCTTGCCAAATAGCTCTAAGGCACAAGCATGGGAAACCATGTTCCTTGGTGAGAGTGGGTCAAAAATGTGCACCTCAACCTTCCTACTTGTTTCTGCTCTACTAGATTCCAAGAAAGTAAGATGTTGAGAAGACCCTTGCAAAAACTACAAATATGTCTTAACTGTCTTAGACAAGTCACCGTCGAACTGGTTTTGTTCCCCAAACCAAACCAAGAATTAGCAAATGGAAAAGTGTCATGTGTTTTAAAAAAAATGATTCAAAACGAATCTTTGGGCAAGGATTTTTCTGAAATGATGCAGAACAAATTTGAAATGTCAATGATGGGGGAACTTCAATACTTCCTAGGGCTTCAAATTCATCAAGCTAAGGAAGGAACCTTCACCAATCAAGCCAAATATTGCAAAGAGCTACTAAATAAGTTTTACATGGAGAAGTCTAAAATAATAGAAACTCCAATGACAACCTCATGCAACCTAGTCCAGGACAAGAATGGAAAATCAGTTGAGGAAAGAAAATACGGAGGTATAATTGGATCCCTCTTTTATCTCACTACCTCATATCCTGATATCATGTTTGTTGTATGTATTTGTGATTGCTTTCAATCATCCCCAAAATAATCACATCTTAGTGTGGTAAACGCATCTTGAGATATATCGCTAACACATAACAAATGGTTATATGTGATCAATGTTTTATGTTTGTTTTCTCACCTTTATTTTTATGGCAAATGGAAAGAAGTATACTCACAAGGGGAATAAAATATACTATGTACTCATATGAGAGAGAGTTTAACCACTCCAAACTTTCTCTTTCTCTTTTACCACCTCCTTGAGAGTTGTATTTTCATCATCAAAAAGGGGGATAATATGGACCTACATGCTTGCAGGTATGAAGCTGATGATTCTGATGCTGGCAACTTTCTTGGTGTTTTAATGACGATAATATTGATGATAGTTAAAGTTAGTGGTGATATCTTTTCAACTTTTTAACGATGGTTATTAACTTGAAGATATCTCAAGTCTCATCAAGTAGAAGATTCAATGTCTAGTGAAGTGGTTATATGATCGATATATTTGGCAAAGGAACTTGAACGTGTTAGATTTGTGAAATAGAGGAAGTATGAAAGTGTGTTTGTTCGTCTACATCTAAGTGACCAGAGTCTTATGAAAGTAAGAAGGTAACTCATAAGATACTAAAGAAATTCACAAAGACACTTAAAATACTTTTAAGGCCTATCTTTACTTAACCAAAAGATCTAAAAATGTTTTTAGACCCTAGCCAAATAATTAGAAGAGTGTTTGATTGGTTGGAAGCAATTTTCAAACTAAATAATCAATTAGACAAATGACCTAATCAATTAGGACTTGCTTAGTTGATTGTATAAACGATTGAGACAAACCCTTAATGCTTGGTAGTGACTATATATCAAAACCTTCCATTTATGGCCTTAACAATTGTTTATTTATGGGGCCTAATCAATTAGCTTAATAGATCATCCCATTAATTCGATCTATGGATTGTTTCCTTTTTTAGACACATTTTCTCCTATATAAAGGAGACCTTTCCTCATTCGAAAACACACCATAATTCAGAGTTTTCTTATTTCTTAAATTCACCTTAGTGCCTTTTGGGTTAAAACTACTTGTAAGGAACTTGTTGTACTTGTGTCGAGCCAGTGTTTTATTTCAAGACTGTGTTTCTCTTAAAGAATCCTGTTTGGTTCTTGAGAACAACCATTTAAAAATCTCTATTTATTTACAAAATTCAACATACACAAGTTCTATTTGGTTATTGAGATTAACTGGTGAAATCTCTACTTGGTTAGTGAGTTAATCCCATGGAAAAGCTCTTTTTAGTTGGAGGAATAAGCCAGTGTAAAATATTTTGTTTCACTTGTATCAAAGGCTTGTCGGCATAAAATGTAAATGCTCAAGATTTTAGTGAACTCTCAAGAAGATCTCTTAGGGATGAGACTGGGCCAAAATTCGACCGAACCTGTATAAATCTTGGTGCCATCTCTCTAACCCTATATCTTTAAACATTTCATTTACGTTATTGTTTTTATTTCTTTCCATTGCTTTTATCTCTTTAAATTAATCATAAATTAAAATATCACAATTCATCGTCCTCTTGTGTTTGGAGTCACTTGTCCAACATATCAAACAAAAGATATTTCTCTAAATGCATTCAATATGAACCCATTTCAAATAAAATCTTTGTATTTCATCCATTTGGTTTAATGAATATTCCTAAATTGAAGGATGTTTTCCAGAATCATGTTCTAAAGAATTTCCAATATCATCTAGGTAAACTTTATTAATATTTTCTTCAATTCTTGGGTTCATAGGATCACTTTGAGGGTCAGACATAGAAGTTATATTTTCTTCATCTTTTTCATTCTCACATGCTCTTCTCTTGAAAAAAAATAACCAAATTTTCTACTCTTCATTACTTCTCTGTTGCAAAACTATTTAAATAAATCAACAAAAATTATAATGAATTTCATAATAAATCAACAAAACCATTAAATAATGCTCAACCTAAAATCACAATACAGTCTTTAAATTCCCAGAAAAATCCATAAATTTAAATTAACAAAGTGAAATTGAACATGAAATCAACACAGTCCCTAAATTCACAATACAAATGCTCTGCTTATTGTTCAAAAAATCCCTAAATTGAAATCAGCTAAACTCTTTAGAGAAATTGAAGTTGAAAGTTTTTTTTTACAAAATAGTCCTTAAAATGTACAAGAAAAAGAAAGTAAAAAATAACTTACACAATAATTAAGCAATGTCAATCAAAGGTGGTGGTTGATGTGAAGAATAATGGCAGCCAAGGCCAACAACAGCAGTGGACGACACACCTTTGTTGTTCCATCACAATCTGTGTGTGGTGGCGGATGACTTTAATGGAAATATTAAGCGAAAAATTGCACTTTTGAGGGTGTGAAACGGAAGCAAGAAACAACTCATATAGAAATAAGAAGAAGTCACATTTGCAACTAGGAGTGTTCATGGGTGCGGATTGACCCACGAACCCGCTGACCCAAACCAACTCAACCCATAAATTACCCGAACCCATTCATTTACGAGTATATCCAACTCAACCCATAAAAATCCGTATAGTTTTGGTTTGGGTATCGGGTTTGAGTTTTGCAACCCGCATACCCATTGACCCAACCCATTGATGTGACTTTAGTAATTTATTATTATTTTTAGTATTATTTTAATAAAAATATAAAATTAATATCTCACTAAAACCCATAATTTTTCCAAATAAAATTATTCTCCAATAACAATACTACTAGACCAATGAGCTTACGTAATTCTAAGATAAAATGTTGTTTCTTATTTTTCTTTGTATCATTTATAACTTATGTATTTTATAGAAATGACATGTCTTGTTGAAATTTATACTATTATAAAGTGTTATATCTTATAGATGAATATTATTAGATATTATATGATATGTTTAATTGAATTTAAGTGTTATAAATGAGTATGATTGTATTGAGTTGTGTTGTTTTTTTTTAAAACCGACAAAAAGAATCATACAAAACATATATTTGATTTGAAACACAACCCGCGAATCCAATCCAACCCAACCCATTAATGAACGAGTTGGTTTTGACAATGAGATTACGGGTTGGATGACGGACCCAACCCATTGAAGTTTGAACGGATTGCGTAACGGGTCAAGTCAAACCTGGTCCAACCCTACATGTGTACACCTCTATTTGCAACACTGAGTGAGAAAGAAAGTGGAATTATTTAGAGAGAAATAAGTTGTTCTTAGAGAGAGAGAAGATACCAATAATTTTTTTGTGCTTAATGGAAAGCTTGTAATTCTTAAATTTAAGGTGGACATTTTAGTAATTTGATCTACATAAAAAAAGTTTCGTGTGGTCGTGGTGAAGGGAAATCGTGATATTAAACGCAACAGAAAATAAAATTTTCCCTTAAGTCGATCCTTTTGAATGATGCATCATCAATGATAGAAACAATTACCTCTTATGGCAATTAGCACATTTGATGCATAATCTAGAGAACAATCACAAATGTTGAACGAAGAACAACACATACTTAGTTCAAACAAACAGAGTACCTTCAATCTCAGTGTTACCTGCTATGAACGAAGACAAATATATATATATATATATATATATATATATATATATATATATATATATATATATATATATATATATATATATATATATATATATATATATATATATATATATATATATATATAACACTTTTTATGATGAATCTTTCACCTTGAATAATAGAAAACCAAGGTATAAAGCCAATGCACGCTATTTCTTATTATTTAAAAAAATAAAAAACTATATATTCTCTCGGATTTTCAAAACACTTAGGTGGAAAAAAAACTCAGTACAATCTTCAATTCTCAGCTGTCGCAGTTTATGATTTTATTTGTTTATAAGTGTAAACAAAATATTCTAACCCTTCAGTTTTGTATTTAACTAAGGTTTAAATAATAAGGCTTTACTATAAAAGCACTCGTTAAACAAATTTCACCTTAATCCTTACTAATATGAAGCCTGTCGCACCGTGAAAAATACAGAGTTGCCACCGGATTTTATTTATTCCAAAGGAAAGGGAAAACAACGATAAAATCCCAAGGAGTATGGTCTTCGCAACCAATAGTGAATTCAAAAGTCGGTTATGCAAGGGGAAGGTATTAACACCCCTCATATCCATCGTACTTGATGAGAACCACTATGCTTGTATCATGCGTATGGATGATATTTATTTGAATGTTACTTGCTATTAGGTAATGAGATGAGAAAATAAGTTTTAAATTAGTGTACTCGTCAATTTTTCGAACTCTTGTGCCTACGTATCCTTATTCATGCAATAAGAAAGGCCAAGCTTTGTAGTTCTGATCACAAACGAAGTATTTGTTTAATTGTTTTTAATGGACAATGTTAACATTCACGTTCTAGCTGTTAACTTTGCTTGTATGCTCATGTCATGGGAGGATTAAGTGTTTGTTTGTTTGCGGTAGAATGCACGCACTTGGATCACATTCTAGCATTTAAACATTACTTGTTTATTCACGTATGGGAGGCTTAAGCTTTGTTCATGATAGAATGGAAGTAACATGCCTTTTTTGAAAAGGAAGTTTTACAAGATGCCCTAAGGCAGAAAATGATTTGATTGGTTGAAGTTGATTTTATGACGGAGACAGATATCTAGCCCTTGGCTAAGTACGACCAACAATCTGAATACTTGGGAGTTAAGAGGACAGTTACACCCTAACGACTCTTAATCATTGGTACTTAGAAGGATACAAGTATCTAACCTTTGGCTAAGTATGTCCAACAATCAAAATACTCAGGAGTTGAGAGGACAATTGCATTCTAACCACTCTTTGTTCTCTTAGAACACCAGATTGAACTCGTTTTATTGTTAGGTATTTTGAGTGAAAGTCAAGCATAGGGACACAAGCTAGGTATGACTGACAACCCAAGTACTTGAATGTTGTGTACAAGTATGTACACCCCATTTTTGCATTCCAGTTTATTGAGAAAGGATTTTGAAATTGCACTTGATATTGGATCAAGCGTTTGGAATTTATTATGAAAAATGTGTGAAGAATGGAGTCGAAGACATATTGAGAAAAGATGGGATAATGAAATGGATAATGATGATGAGATACTTGATGTTGGATCAAGCACTTGCGTTGCTTTGAAATGAGTTTATTTGGAAAACACTTGGTGTTGGATCAAGTGTGCTTTTTGTCTTTTGAAAAGTTTCTTTTTATCGTTTGATTTTATCTTTTTAGTTAGCATGCAATGAAAGCATTAAAGGAAGATAAACCTAAGCTATTACACTTTCATGGGAAAGGAGGACATGTGACCCATAATGGGGGGATGGTACAAAACAATACAAGGCAAGGGAAATGAAACCATACAGGTTAAAAACTAAGCACTATGCCCAAAACAATCAAGTGGCATGGTGTCCTCAAACAATACAAGGTAAATGATGAGTACAAACCAAAAGTGATAATGGAATATAGCTTGGATAAAACTTGAAGTCTCATGATCAAGGCAAACACACAAGTAAGTGGAATTAGTATGGAATCAAGTAAATGAAAACAATGCATCAAAGTAAACATGTTCAATGGAATTTATCAATTCAAATGGAAGTGAATCAATATGGACAAATATCAAAGACTTATCATATTATCATGGTGAAAGAAGTGACATACACAAGGAGTACATCAATCAAATTGAAATGACATTTTCAATTTACAAGAAACCAGATCTAATGAAAAATTAAATGGAATTAAACCTAGGGTTCAAGAAATCATATAAACATGGCATACATTAATCAAGTTAACTAAAGGTAGTCAAAACAGATTATGAACTCAAATCAAATTTTATCCTAATTAAGACATGTTCATGGAAATTGGATCAATCATGTAGAAATAGACCAATATCACTAATTGAAAGTTTAATCATACAAAGTGATGATCATGATCAATACCACATCAAAATGAATTAAAAAACTTACCAAAACCCCTAATGAATATTAACACAATTCATGGCAAATTAAACAAGTTTTTTTATGGTAAACAAATGTCAAGAAAATATGATAAAAAAAATAGTAAAAAAAGATAGCAAGAAAATCATGTAAAATGAGTAAAAAAATGGAGGTCATAATCCCATAGTAGCGTGCAAACAGTAGGCATGCGCTTGGCCCAAAGTGAAGCAAAACTCATTTTGACATGGAAACCAGAGGGGGTATGCTAGGGAAAACATGGTAAAATAAACAAAAAATGGCAAAAGCCCAAACAAATAAGTCCAAACGAGATAAGGATGGAAAATTTGAATAGAAATGGCATTGGATGGTGATTCAGCATGTGCAAAGATGAATTAATGAGTCAAAGCTATTAAAACATATGCTACACGTGCTTAAAAAGACTCAGAGCCAAAAAAATTCAAACACGTTCTCTCCTTCGTTCTCGTTTCCCCTCCGTCGTGCTGGAGGCCATCTCTGGCGGCATAGACACTTCACATTAACATCTCTGTGCTGTTAATGTGAAGTGAAATTGTATGTAAGTTGGTTTTGCTAATTTGAATGAATTGAGAGCTGAGTTAAAATTTGCAGGGTACACTGTTGAATGAAATTGGCTTTGTTAATTGGAATTTGCATGTAAATGTTAAAACAGAAGGGTGAAGTTAGTGATTGGTTTTGAAGTTAATTGTTGAATGTAAGTTGAACTTGGATAGAAATCAAAATAGAAGTGTAAGTTGGACTTGGTCAGTTAAATTCATATGGTTATTGTTCAAATTTGCTATGTTTTATAGGCCAGGTGGAATGTTCATTTAGATCTGTTATGATTGTTATGCAGGGTCGTGATCATTGGCTTGCTGGTGGAGTATGCATGGCTGTTTGGACATGTTAATCATGGAGCTATTATGGTGTTTCTTCAAAGGGTGTTCTATTTGGACTGATATGCGGAGCTTGCTTGGAATATGATCATATGCCATGCGAATTTGGATTGTGAGCTTGGGTTATGTTGTAATTTTGTTGTAATTTTTGAATTGAACTATTATATTTGTGTGGTTTGAAATTGGAATTTTGGTTAAATGTAATATGTATTTGGTTTAATGGTTGAAATTGGAATTATGGTATGAATTGGATTGTAGATGGAGATTGAATTAAATTAAATGATATTAGGTCATGTGTATGGAAATGGTAAATGTATGGTTATGTAATTTTGAATATATGGCTTTTGAATCAATGTTTAAAATGGTAAATAGATTAAAATGAAAAATGGTTTATGTAGGTTCATGTGGTAGTCTAGCTGCTGGTCTGACCTGGTCTGGCTAGTCCATTTGGTGGTTTGGCCTGGACATGGACCGAGTTGCTTGGTCATGAAGAAATTCAAGGAAACACATGTTTTTTGGTGACGACTCAAGGCAAGATGAATGGACATAGGTTTTAGGGGGTCAATGGAGCGTCAATTGACTTTGGTCAACTGGTTGACCAAAAATTCAACCATTAACCAAAAGCCAACCGTAGAAAATTTTGGCAAAAGTGTAATTTTTGTATGTTATGGACATTTTTGTAATGAAAAGAACAAATTGTGAATGGGAATGACATTTATATTGAACCAGAATGAAATTGAATTGTGGACTTGATTGAATAGTAATGAATTGATTAGACTAATGGAAATGAATAGAGTAGGAATCAAAGGAACCAAGTATAAGAGCCAAGACCTAGCAAAATTGAATGAAAATGAATTAATATCATGATTGAATAAAAGACCAATAGATGAGTTGTCAAGACATTGAAAGTGAAATAGACTTGAATGACCAAATACCAAAGACTAATGACCAAGGCAATTAAGGACTAACGTGGACAAGCATGAATGGACCAATCAAGAATGACAATGACCAGATGAAATGATCAGATATAATGATTATGGATGTACCAAGTGGGGCTTATGGTGTCATGAGAATGAGCTTTGTACCAAAAGATATCATCAAGCAATGGATGAACCCGTGATGAATTAAAATGGATCAAATCCAATCAATGAATTCTTAAGATGAACCAATAACAAAAGGCCTTGAATAGAGCTTGAACAAGCTAATGAATCATGCACAAATGAATAGTGATGCACCATGATTAGTGTATTTTGATGCACATTCTTCTATAATTGTACTTAGGCATTTCCCTAGTTTGCTTTGCTTATTTTACTATTTTATTATGTTTTTAGATTTAAGTTCATGTTTGTCTTTAATCTATTTTCTTTGATGTTTTTCAGTTTTAGCGATTATTTGATACATGTTCATTGTTAGGATCATAACTGGAGCTACGGGATTCTGTTTTGTGCGTTCTAATATGCGTTGGAAATCTAAGAGAAAGAGCTACAACTTTTGTGTTGAATCCAAAAGTTGATTCAGAGTGCATGAGTCTCACATAATTCGTTGAAGTTTCATACTTTAGGAAATAATTTCTTTTTGGTCATTTTTTAGGTCGGGCTTATGTTTTTCGACCCAATTTGAATTGTAAGTACAATCCTTATTTTGTTAAAAGGGGACCAGCCTTGGTACTGTAGCACACAACATACTATTCACGATAAACTTTTGCTCTGTACGATTATGATGAGGAACTAATCTTCCAGAGTTGATTTGCTATAACTGAGTTTCCAACGATTTGAGGTTTTTATTCTATCAATTAAATTTTGTTTATCTTTCAATTATATTATATGAAAATTCATTTTCCTAATCTGTATTTTGTGGAATGGTTTTGATTAAATTCGTATGATTGTATTCCTAACTGTTAATCGTCATTACGTTGCTTTGTCGTTAAATCGTGTTTGCTTAATTCACGATTGTATTGACCCGTTTGCTTAATTCGAAATATAGGAATACCAATCTGTCTTATAACTTTTGCACTTGTCAATCGATATTGAATCGAATAGAGATCGAAGTCACTTAGGGAATTGGTAGGTAAAAACCAGTGATTAGCCGGAAACCGAAAACAGTAGATTGACTTATTTTATAATCGCTTATTTTAATCACTTATTTACTTTGTTTTGTTAATCGATCCCTAAACCATGAAACCCCCTAATCGATTTCAGTAGGTTAATAATAATACAAGAATCCTTGCGATACGAGTTGTCCCTTCCGCTAAACTACAGTTTTCTAATTACTCATTTTGATTCGTGCGCGACAGCGAATCACACCAGATGAAATTAGAGTTAGGTATACTCACAAGGAAGGATAGCCATAATTAGGGTTTTGCTTCACCAAGAAGCCACGAATGAATCATCAATAGAAAGCACACACATAAGGATCAAAGGTGCAACCAATTAAGGTTTTGGTTGATTGAGCAACCTCAAGTTTCTAGGAGACCCTAGCTTTCACTAGGTACACCCAACAATGCTTTGAATCCAAGATACATGTCCTCTTGTATTGAATAATTCCTATGCAAATGAAATGATTGAGTATGAAGATATGCACATGAATTAGGGTTATTGACCTAGGTGAACATTGTGAAAGGTATGATAAATTTTGGGGTATGACATCTTCCAACCCAAAAAAGAAAATTCATTATTAGTAGATTTGTACATTTAATATTATAAGCAACAACAAACATTATGGTGTCATATGACTTTTCCTAATACTATCCAATGACTTTCTATTCAGGTCCCCCCTAAATATGAGAACCCATCTCAATTTCTCTCAATCACTAAACCCTAATGATTAGACTTTTCTCAACCAGATGAATAATGTAATCCTTTACAACTCAACTAGACAAACCTACAACTATGCCAAATTATTAGAACATAGTGTGATGTATATAAACCAAAGACTCTTTTGAATCCTAAACCTTATAGATCTTGAATATATGATCTGTTTCTTCAAATCTAAGAAAGAGCTCTTTATATAGCACAATTATTCTGGGTGTTTTTCATGGATTTCAGCTTGGATTTCATCCAGAAATAATGCATATTTTGTTGGATATGATTTGGTCCACAAATATCTCCAACAAAAAGATATGATTTAGTTTGTTTTAAATTCAAATTTAAACCTCAATCTAAATCTGATTTAATCGTTACAATTTTCCAATAAATCATATATTTATATTGTTAAATAAAAGAAATAAAATCTCTAACAAATCTTTTGCAGATAATTCTCCAAAATGCAGCAGTCTGGCCTATTGAGCAAATGCCCAAATGTCGTACCACATGTTGAGACATCGTGTCCGCCATGTGCCCCTTCTTAATATCAGATCATCGGTCAGACCACATGAATTCTAATAATGTGAAAATATAGTTTTATTTTTCTTTTATGACTTGATTTTTTTTTTAAAAAAAAATGTTAGTTTAAAGTATTATTATATCATATAATTATTTTTTTAATATTATAAATTTATTATATTATTATATGGTATGATTAATAATAAATAAGTTTGATGAAAACTATAATGTTGTAATTATAAAGTATATAACTTTCTTCTAATCAAATTAAATATCAAAGAGATTTATGGTGCAATTGTAAAACTACAATCTTAATAATTTTGAAAGGTTACTAATTTTTAAAATTTGACAAAATTTTCATATTTATAATTTTAGTATTATTTAGTTATTATAAATAATTTACATAATTATAAGTATTAATAAAATTGGATTTTAAAACAAAGACACCAAAACTTCAGAAAATGAAAATAAGAATCAAAATTATAATTAAGCTAAAAAATAAAAAATATATAAAAAATCAATCCACCCGATCAAGAAATTCATGGGTTCACTGATCTCATCAATGAACTGACCTGGACCGGGTCAATTGTAACAATGTTTAATGATCTTACTGGAGCACTATACCCTTTGGTTAATGGTATATCTGGTTTGACAGGCTGGTAAAGTTTGTGTTTTAAAACATGGTTATAAATGACATGATTAAGGATGTCCAGAAATAAAGAGATTTTATATTAATTTGTTATTATATATATATATATATATATATATATATATATATATATATATATATATATATATATATATATATATATATATATATATATAAATAATATATATATATATATATATATATATATATATATATATATATATATATATATATATATATATATATATATATATATATATTTCTTCATCTGGACATGAACCTTCATTAAGCCATCATCAATATCTATCATCATTCTTGCGGTTTTCATAAAAGGTCGACCTAAAATCAAGGGTGCATCATCATACTCTTCCATATCTATTACAACATAATCAATCAGAAACAAGAACATGTCCTTCTTAACTAAAACATCTTCAGCCATTCCTGATGGACGGGTGGAAGATTTGTCAGCCAACTACAGTGTCATCTTTGTAGGTTTCACTTCAATGTTACCTAACCTCTGAACCACAGAAATGGAATTAAGTTTATGCTTGAACCCAAATCAACCAATGCTTTTCCAATGTATACGTTTCCTATGGTGATAGGTAATGTAACTCTCCCATTATCTATTTCTTTTCATGGGATAGTTCTTTGAATGATGACACTATAACTAGAATCAAGATTGATGGTATCCTGGCCCGTATACCTCATTTTATTCATGAGAATATCCTTCATAAACTTAACATAAGTTGACATTTGTTTAAGAGCTTTAGAGAATGGAATATTTATCTGCAAATGACTAAATATATCTAGTGTTGGTGTAAGCCATAGAGGCCAATACTTTTGGTACTTGTATCGAATTATTTATTAATAATAAAAGACTTTTTCTTTATTATGTTTGTTTAATAAAGTCCCTAGAATAGCTAGTCCGTTTAATGTATCAAGTGTGACTTGATCATGAGATCACATTAAACATAATGACACTATTCTTAAAGTATCCGTAGTCGAGCTTTATTGTGAAGTGGGATAACATTAAAGCATTAAGACTATTATGTATATAGACTGATGATCACATCTCATGGATCATGGATAAAAGTCTTAAACATAGGTATGAATATTAAGAGTAATATTTATACTGGATTGACCCGCTATGAGAATACTATATAGAAAGTTATGCAAAGTGTCATAAGTTATTCTAATGGTGATAATGGTGTATACCATCCTTCGACCTGAAACCACTGTGGACCCTAGATGTAGAGTTGAGTGCTTTATTGCTGATCAAAGATTGTCCGTAACTGGATAACCATAAAGACAGTTGATGGGTACTCCACGAAGCATGCTGAGGGACATGAGTGACCTAGATGGAATTTGCCCATCCTGCGTAACAGGATAAATGTCTATGGGCCCAATATTGAACTGGACAAGGATGACACGGTCTATGCCTTGTGTCAATATAGACATAAGGGCAAAAGGGTAATTATACGCTTAAGTATTATCACAGAAGGATTCGTCAGATCATATGATATTTTCGTGTCTTGGGTAGCAGTGATATGTTGCTAGATACCGCTCACTATTTATTATGTTAAATACTGATTTAATATAATTGCCAATGCCGCGAAAACCTACAGGGTCACTGTTAGGTACCAATTAGTACTACTTTTTATATAATTTTATTGGTCCCTTTTACCAATTTTTGATGTAATTATACACTTTTATTCTCACAATTTTGTATAAATGCAATTAGGTTTAATTGATGTTGTTTTGAGTAGTTATTTCACGTATTTGTTAGTTTTGTAGAATTTTTGGACAAGAGAGCTTCGGAATGCATAGTCATAATTTGGAAGAAGTGTTGAACGCAATTTGGAGGCATAATTTGGAAGATTAACACTTGGGAGAATCATTGCATGAAGCTTGCAAGGCAAGGAAGTTGGAGTAGCTTCAGTTCGCGCCGCGACCAGGATGGCGCCGCGAACCTTGCGAATCCAGCAAGCTGTTTTGGCCAAGTGTTCTGTTTTCACGCCAGCTGTGTGTGATAGTTTTGTATCTGTTTTAGGGTGCTTTTCAGTTTTAGATGAAAATGAACATTTTAGGAAAGGTCAACTCTTTAAGAAAACAGAATGGAAAATAGTCATTCATTCATTCATAGTTTGATATTTTGTAAGAGAAAAACAGAGTTTATTCTACCATTGCCTTTTGCTTTCCAAAATGATGATGAGGAGCTAAACCCCATTTTGTCAAGATTGGAGGTAGTAGCTATTCCTATTTGTTTATGTATTTCATTTTACTCTTATATATGATAAAAGGTTATTGATGTATTGAATGATATTTTTGCCCTAAGTTGAATATTAGATTTGAGTAGTTGTTGAAAGAGATTATTTAAGTCTTGACATAAAATATATTTTCAAGTAGTGAATAAGTTGTAGAAATAGATTTATTCACTACTCTTCTTTTGTATCAACCATTAAAGATTTCTATATTGATAGTTAGGTGGAGAAATCGTCTAAAGATTAATATAATGATTATCACAATATCATTTAGACATAAATGATATTGAGAGGATACTTGAACATCATCAATAATCTTAAATCTATATAGTTGTCATAAGGAATCATAAGCAATTTGAATAGTGAACTCCAATCTTGCCAAGCCTTTTACATTTGATTAAAACTATTTTATTATTTTAGTGACATTTTACTTAAAAGAACATTAGTAATAGAAGGAAGTTTACCATTACCAATAGTTCGAGAGACAATGATCTTTCCTTTCTAGTTTCCTCCGCAACCAATGAAGCCTCTAGGCTTAAGTTCCAAATCTTGGAACATAGACCTTCTATCCGTCATATGTTGTGAGCATCCATTGTCCAGGTACCATGAATGGTATTTCAACTGAGTTGCTAAGGATGTCTACAACATAAATTATTTTATCCTTAGGTACCCACTTTCTGGGTCCTCTCTTTTTAGTTTTCCCAGAGTTTCTTACAAGTTTAGGTCTTTGAGCAGAAGGATAATCATGGGGAATTTGTGCATGATACTTAGGTTTCAGAACTGAGTTCTTACCCTTTGTATGTTTTTGTGTCTATGCAGAAATATTAAGCTCAGTGCCAACAGGCACGAAATGCACATAGAGAGGTTTTGGTTTTATCTTCTGACTTTCATCAGATTTTATAGTTTATGTACAACCTAAACCTTTCTTGCCATTTATGCTAACTCCATAGATCAAATAAGCCATTTTGCTTATATCTATGCTTTTAGCTAGAAAGTATTGGAATGCTCTATCATATTTAATGACGCATTTAATACCAAAAGCTTCTGAGACTATTTCCTCCTCTAGTTTTGAAAATTTTCTTTTCAAAGCAGAGCTGTTACTTTCTAAAGAAAATACTTTTTCATTTAGAGAGGAAATATCTTTCTCAAGCTCACTGCGAGTTTTAGAAGCAACTACTTGGACTTATTTAAGGTCCTTGTATTTACTCTAAAAACTCTGGTACTTTTCCAGCATTTCAGAGAGACGTGATTCAAGATCCGAACAAGATTGGTTATAAAATACCTCTTCAGAATCGAAGTCGGTTTCTGATTCTGATAATACCTTGTCTTCTAGTTCTTCAGAACCTTTGGGATCATATGTAGTTGTCGTCAATGCAACATTGAATTTTTCTTTGTCAGAATCTTCTTCTTCGGATTTTGAGTCATCCCATGTAGCCATTAGCCCCTTCTTGCCTTTAGAAAAATTCTTCTTAGGCCTTCTGTCCTTTTTCAACTTTGGATAATCATTTTTGTAGTGGCCTGACTCCTTGCACTCAAAGCAGATAACTTCTTTTCCAAAATCTTGCTTCTTCTGTCCAGACGAAGAATCATAATGACCAGCAGTCCTTCTGGCTCCTCTGAACTTTCCTTGACCATTTTGCATGTGCGTCCAGAGTCTGTTGACTCTCTTTGAAATTAGAGACAACTCATCATCATCATCATCATCATCATCTAAGTCTTCATCAGATCCTTCTAATTCTTCCTCAACTTGATAAGCTTTTTTCTTCTTAGGCTTAGAATTTAAGGCAACAAATTTACCTCGCTTCTGAGTGTAACACCTCAAAATTTGCCCTCTTCTATTGGGACTAGCTTAGCATATTGCATTTCATTTTTAGGTCATTAGTCATTGCATATTGCATATCATATGGTTACATGAAGCAAGTCATCCTCCTAGGTCTTGATCAGAAGATAAGAAGGTTAAGATGCAAGCTGAGGGTTTCATTGAATGGATCACTAGCCATCTGAGGGTTTGTGCATCAATTAGGGTTTCTTGGTTCCTCAAGGAGATTGATCATTATCTTATGGGAGATGGTACATCATCATCATCATGGTTCTTGTCATCACCAAGAGATTCATTGTTCATGATCAGTTCCTTGAGATTAGGGTTTTGACCACTGGTCAACCCTAATCATCTGAATTGTGCCAATCAGGGCTTGTCAAGGAGATGAGGTTTTCAATGGATATGGGGATCATCATATGATTATATTGAGCTTATGGAAGCTAGGGTTTCATGTTTGAGCCATTTCATCAAGAGTTTGAAGCTCAAGTTCATCTGTGCACAGCCAATTCATCTATCAGTCAACAAAAGTCAACCACAGGTCAACTGATGGATTTGGAGGTGGGAGAGGGTTAGAGACACTTCATTCATGTCCAAACAAGTTTCATTTGACATTTCAAACATCAACAATGAAGAAAATAAAGTCAGATGGAAACTTTCCAAAAATAGAAAGTGACTTGTAATTCAAAACTGCCAAAAATGGAAAGGTTTTCTCCTCAAAATTACATGTCCAAAAATGCTTCAAATGAAATTTTGTCCAACATGAAAGTTGTAGATCTTGCTCGCACCTTTCCAAAAAGTCCAAGAACATGAATTTCTCATTTGTGGTTGGCAAGTTATGGATTGATCATTGTCAAGAAAAGTTGAATTTCAAAAGTGCATAACTTTTGATTCACAAGGCCAAATGGAGTGAGACTTTTTGGAGAAAATTTCTTTTGATCTCTTCTATCCAATTCAAGCATTACATTTCATGAATTTTGCTCACACAAAAAGTGCATTTTTCAAGTGAACTTAATTTGAAAATTGGAGGGAAAAAGTCATTTTGCAAAATAGGCATGGTATTCATTTAATTCCAATTGCCTTGGCCTTAAAACAGGTTTTAAACTTGCTCCAAACCAGAATTGGCACTGTTACATTGGTTTTGTGTACTTGAGGGTGGATTGGCTAATTTGGTCATAAACTTGGTTTTGGCTTAAACACTTGCATTTTGGCTAATCATGATTAGCAACATCATTAACATCACATATAAAACCATAATCATAACTGTTTTCTGATTAACCATAACAGAATTGTGAATTCTAGATCTAGATCCAAAACTTTTTCATTTTTCTCTCAACTTTCTTCATCAATTTTCTTCATTCTTTTTGCCTTGCCTTCGATCAATTCATCATCTACATGCATATTGGAAGTGGATTGAAGCAAAATCTTGGAGAAATCTTGAAGAATCGTGGACTGTTACAAGAGTGTTCAACAATGGCAAATGGAGATTTCATCGTGTTCAAGCACTGTTGAGCTAAAGCATTGCATTCATTCATCTTCCTTATCATCATAGAACTTCTGTTTTGCACTTCCATGGCCTGAAACACGCGAATCAACTTCTGCCAATTCTTGAAGGTGAGTTTTCGATTTTGATAATTCTTAAAATTGATGAGTGCTTCTTGTAGATCCTTCCACGTAGAGTAATCTGCAATTCGAATCATTAATTTTCATCAAGTATTGAGCAAGTTACATGGATTTTCATTTTGATGCATGATTATGTTTTGGTTCGAATCTCTTGAATTAGGAGGAATTAGTTTAAAATGATTTGAGATTGTTAATGTACATTGAAAGATGGTTCTAGTGATATAAGGTTTGTGGATTTCTGAAATGAATTGTTCTTGAGCTAGGTTTTAGGATGAACATGCTATGAATGTTTGAATTTTCGCTCCAGAACCTTGTTTGATCTCAATTTTCGCGTTTTGCATGGCTGTTGGTGTTATGAGGCCATGTATTGGACCACGTGTCCTGGCCAGTAGGTAGCGCGTGCAGTATTTCAAATCCATACCTCCTTCGATCCTTGGCGTGGACACTTCCTTTTTGCCTTTTGTTTTTTTCTTCATATATGCTTATCATGTTTACATGCTTCCATTCACATCTTTTTTAATTTTCTTCCACATTCCAAAAATCATATCTCATGAAATAATGATCCAAATTGACTAGAATTTTTTGTGCCATGATCCTTGTAATCTCTACTATTTTTTGATTATTTTTGCAAAAATTGTGCACGTGTGATTTTTTGAATGGCCTAGGGTTTGTTCATATGTGTTCTTTCATGCACCTTGCTTGATGTTTTGATTGTGAAATGGTGATGCTTAATCCAAAATTCTTGAAATTTTACATGTGTAATCTAGACACTTTGAGGAGCATTTTGATATATAGTTTATGATTTTTGCATTCCTGGTTTGTGAGATATGACCTGATCATTGGAGGTGTGACAATTTGTGTCACACCATTTCTTGCTTGACTTCTTGATTTTCTTTACCATTCCATATGAGCTCAAAATGATGTGAATTTTTGCATGTTAAATCTTCTGGGTGTTAAGTTTGAATGTGAATTTTTGTGGATTTTTTTGAGTGCATTTCCAATTTGATTGAGATTTTCTTCCTTGTTGGACCAATTGTGGACTTTGTGTGAGTCGTGATCTCATATGTTTTGTGAAATTCTTGTGGTTTATTGGATGGACTTGAAATTTGGCATGTGTATTATAGACATCTTGAAGTTTGTCATGGCTTTGATTTGGTTCATTTATCTTATGCCAATTCTGTTTTGTGCTTGCTTGAAGTTGATGCATGATTTGGTGCCTTGTATGGACTTGTATATGCATACCTTGACTTATAGATTTTATTTGACTTGCTTCCAATTGTCCAAATGGCTTGAAATTTGGTGTGTAGGTCATGTTATGAATGCTGTTTAGCCATGATTTTTCCTGGGATTTATTGAATTATTTTTGATTGAGTTTGGATTGATTCATTCTGTTTGGTCCAATGAGCTTTGAACTTGCATGTTTTGCCTTAGATGCTTCATGAAATGAAATTGATGAATGATATGAATGTGAGACCACTTGGAAATTGTTCTAATTTGATTGAACTTGATTTGTGCCAATTTACATGTTCTGTTTTGAAATATTTCTTCCCTTTTGACCCTAGGCTTTGTCCTAGGGGTTTGCTTCTCATGTTTGAGTTGTATTTTCAGGACAAAAGGCATATGGCATGGAGGAATTAATTCACTTGGCTTGAGTTGCTTGTTTGATTGATGTTGATTAACATTAAGTTTGTTTTGTAGGTGGCTTCTAATTCATTTGTGTTGAGCATTGGCTTATGCTTTGCTTGATGCATTGCTTGTGTACAGTTAACTGTTGACTTTTAGTTTGTCTGTTTGACTGTTTGAGCTGTGTACTGACTGAATTAGATTGTTTTCAGGTACATTAGTTGCTATAGTTCATTGTGAACTTGCTTTTGGCTGTTGCTTGGTTGCTTAACCAATTGAGGTAGCATCACTAACTCCATGTAGTCTGGAAGACCTGGCCTGTTACTTGGCCAGGCACCTGTCTGAAGTCCTCCTTAAGAGGCAATGCTTGTGCTTGTTTATTTTTGTCCCCAAGCAGGAAAAGACGTTTGAATAAGGCAATTGGAAGATACAAGAGATGTGCAGTCCATCTCCTGCTACTCAGTCGAGTCATCCCTTTGCTCACACAACTTGTGTTGATGCATTGTGGATAGTAACCCAAGATCCTTGTACAGTTGTACAGTTGAGTCAGTGTCATAAGTGTAAAAGGGTTCCCACTTTCTGAACCCACACTTCTTTGTCTGAAGCTCTCCCTGGCCAGGGATAAGAGCTGTGAGGCACACCCCTCACTTCCTGTTTCATTTGCTTCACCCTAACTCTCAATGTTAGTGTTAAGAGCTAACATCACCTGATACAGTTGGTTTGCTTTTGCAGCCTAACCCTTTGTGTGAGCCCATCTTGTCTGTATATAGTGTGTGCTAATTGTGTATGTTTGCTTTATTTTGATTATGCTTGCATGCTTTGCTTTGCCTGGTTAGGATTAGCTTGCTGCCTGAGCAAGTTAGATAGCAACCTTAACTTAGGGATGATATGCATGATAACATCTAGGCTCGAGTCATAGTCTCCCTAGTTGTGTCTCCCTCTGTATCTGGTTAGGCTAGTCTTTCTCCCCTATTAAGGGGAACTACGTTGCCCTGATCCTCATACCAGATGAGGTACGTAGGCAGGAGGTCGTACGAGATCTCTCTGGGGACCCTTTTCTTTTTTTGAGTGTGTGTTGTTTGACAGCTATCAGGCTCGAGTTCCCGACTCCCTGTTAATCTGTGTGTTCACCCTTTTTCTTTTGTGTGTGTTTGCTTGACAGTTGCTAGGCTCGAGTTCCCGACTCCTTAGTAACTTGTTGTGTGTTATCCTTATTGTTGTGTGCTTGGAGTCCAGTATAAGTCCATCAAGTGGCATCTGGTTTCCAGTGTGTGTTTGTTTGGTTCGGAATCTGATGTAAGTCCAGCGATTGGCGTTCGGTTTCCATGTTTGTCGTTTTGTGTGGAGTCTGACGTAAGCCCAGCGATTGGCAGTCGGTTTCCTGTGTGTGTTTTGTTTGGCGTGCGTGAGCCGAACTACGGTAGCTCTGATTCTCGTTCCAGACAAGATACGTAGGCATAGGATGCGATATCCTAGCGAGCCCTCTCCCCTCTTCTCCCGCCTGTGTTGTGTGTGTGTGTGATGTTTGTTTTAGCAACCTTGTTCTATCTTTTGAGCGTGGATCCCGTCGAGTACGACGGATGCGTAGGGGTGCTAATACCTTCCCTTCGCATAACCGACTCTCGATCCCATTCTCTTTGGTCGCGAGGCCATGTCTTTCCCAGGTTTACTTCGAGCGTTTCCTTTCCCTCTTTGGGATAAATAACGCACGGTGGCGGCTCTGTGTTGTTTTGTTTTAGCCCGCCGGTTGTTTTTCGCGGATGCGACACTGAGGTTCATCTTCCTCAAGCTCAATCTCATGGCTTCTTAAAGAACTAACAAGTTCTTCAAGAATGGTGTTGTTGAGATCCTTTGCCAGCTTCAAAGCATTTACCATAGGTCTCCATTTTTAAGAAAGACTTCTGATAATCTTTTTTAACTTGGTCAGTTATAGAGTATCCTTTGTCCATAACTTTTACTCTTGCAACAAGCATCTGAAACCTTGAGAACATAGTCTCAACTATTTCATCATCTTCCATTTTGAATGCCTCGTACTTCTGGATTAAGGCTAAGGCCTTTGTCTCCTTTACTTGAGCATTCCCCGCATGAGTCATCCTCAGAGAGTCAAATATGGATTTGGCAGAATCTTTGTTTGTTATCTTCTCATACTCAGTATAAGAGATAACGTTTAGCAATATAGTTCTGGCCTTATGGTGATTTTTGAAATCTTTCTTCTGTTGATCAGTCATAGCACTTCTTGCTATATTATTTCCTTCAGTATTAACTGGGTGAACGTAGCCATTGACTACAAGATCCCAGAGATCAACATTGTAACCAAGAAAGAAACTTTCTATTTTGTCTTTCAATAATCAAATTTTGCACCATCAAAAATTGGTGTTTTTGCACTATTGTGATTTCTTTCATTATTGTTAACAACATTAGCAACGTTAGCAGCGACCATTGTTTCTCACACAAACTGGACCGGTACCGAACACGGTGAAATGTTGATAATAATTTTATCACAATTAGAACCAGACTCTGATTCCAATTGAAGATGTGAAAAACACAAGAAAGGGGTGGGGGTGAATTGGGTTTTACAAAACAAAATCTTTTTACCAACTCAAGAACACCACTAACAAGTTAATAACAAAGAGATAAAAATACAAATAATTTTATCCTGGTTTGCTTCAAACTCAAAGCTACTCCAGTCCACCTGCCAAGGTTATTTTTCCTTATACACAAGGACTTAATCCATTATAATCAACATATTACAATAATCACAAAGAATACCCTTCTTTGTCTTCTCAAGGATCCGACTAAGCCCTAGTCTCCTTAAGGACTCACAAAGAATAACCTTCTTTGTTTTCTCAAGGATAAAGTCCTTAAGGAATCAAACAAACATTTTGAATAATATTTTTTGTGCGTTATAAGTTGCTTCTATACAAGAAGATTTTACACAAATGATAAACAAACACTTAAAGAAAAACGGTGTACAAAAGAATGATAACTTATCAAAGTTTAGCAGCACTTTTGTATGGATCTTTATCGTTTTTCTTCAAGTATCCAAGTACCACTTATATAACATAAGAAGAAGACCGTTGGAGGGAAAAATGGGGAGAGCTCATAGAGCGGATGTTCACTATTGGATGGTGAAAGGAGTGACACTGCATACAGTCCTTTGCCCACAAAATCAATGACAGATGTGATCTATTGTATTGTCCTTGTCCATGAAATCAGGTAGTGGAAAGGATATTTGATTTGTACTATGTACTATTTTATCACATTCCCATTTAATCTTATATTCAAGTTCATTGGCTTCTGATGAAAGTTGATGAAGCGATGAAGAAACATAAAGATGGATTCAGAAACTTCATAATATTTGGCCAGAACCTTGACAACGTTTGTAGTCTGGCTTGAGATCTTCAGTATCTTCAACTATGTAACACAATTTTATAAGCTTGTCATTCTCTAGAAGCTTGGTGATCAGAGTCACACCCAGAAGCATAAACTGAGAGAATGTTGCAACAACAACATATCATCTCCTCAGAAGCTTCTTAGGAGTGAATCAGCACAGAAGCAGAAAGATCAGTGCATCAACAACTTTGAACATCTTTTAGAACTTCTTATGGCTGACACAAAAGTGGAATTGGAACTCATTGTTCAGAAACTGATGATGTTGCACATCATATATTTAGAATCAGAAATGGCCGTTAAATCTACACAATAACAAACCATTAGGGTACCAAAATTGTTCTCACACAAATACAACATTATTATCATCAAGACTCAAGGTATATATGCAGATCCAAATCTTATTCTAACAGTTACAACTGTTATAAGACCTAATTGAAGTAGAGTTTATTTTGAAATCATACTACAACAAGGTTGCATAAACTAAGTCCTAGGGATTTTCTAATCACTTGTATTCGAATCATATTATTGTTATATCTTTCACACACTAGCTAAATCAATATTGTGTTTGGGCTAATGGTCCATTTTTCACACACTACTACATTATTCCAATAAATGATTATTTTTTTCAAAACCTGCATGAGCATCACATTAAAATTACCATTTTTGAATGAAGAATTTTAATTGCAAGTAATTACCTGGCATCGCAGAAATTCCAAGGAGAAATTAAAGAGGAACTTGAACATTCGTTGGTGCTGACCCGAATCAAGACCACATCATAACCTTATGGATCAGGGGGATGGCGTCCAATGTTCATCAGGGAGGCAAATCATTTCGATACTCAGTCAATCTGGGGTAACTCCCTTAATCAAGGGCCATTCACTTCAAAAGTGCATTAAAATAAACCACTGCAAGAGTCGGTTAGCCAAAGGCAATTCCTTCAAAAGATAAGACAGAGGAAAAGCACAAAAAAAATCAATCAGGGGCAGGTTGTCTCAAGAGTATAGTGAAGCCCAGCTTCCAAAGATCAGTTGATCCAAAGTTAACTATTTCAAGAACCAGTTAATTAGGGGCAGAACACTACAAGATTCAGACACAGGGGAAAATTGGTTCAGGCCATGGTATGACATAGAGGCTCCCAAAGTCCCATTCGAGGCAAAATTCTTCAAAAACCCTACATACTATGGCAAACAAGTTGCAAAGGGGAAAATATCCATACTTACAAGTTGATCAGGCAAACCGTGCTAGACACTGGTGACCGTTGAGTTCATAAGAAGTGTCAAGAGATTGCACTAATACAATATTATATCACCTCCTGTCAAGAAGCCTTTGGGCAAAGGAAAAGCACAATCATCAAGTGGTAATCATGTCGCTACACTTAGGAAAATCATTTGCAGGCCATCATGGCATATTAGGCAAAGATGTTGAGATTCTCTCAGAAACAAAGATATAACTTACCAAAAACGAATCAAACTTGGGACACCAAGGGCATCCACATCTATTTTCCGACCATCAAATCGTCAAATACCGAGTGTCGGAAAGTCAAATCCTTTCACCAACCAAAAGTCCAATCCATTTTGGCAACTAGAAAAAAACCAAAAGTCCAATCCATTTTGGAAACTAGAAAAAAACCAAAAGTCCAATCCATATTGGCTACCAAAATACCAAAGTCCATTCCCATTGGCATCCTCAAAATCCAAACTCCAATCTCTATTGGCATTTCCACAACCAAAGTCCAATCCCCATTGGCATCATTTTCAAAACTCAGTGTTCATTGGTACCCCCATATTCATTTTTTCTTGACCATTATGAGGAAAGAATATCATGCCCCAAAAATCCAATCATTTGCATTCCCACATTCATCACATGCATCATTTCATGCATAACTTTTCCACAGACGAGAAAACTTTCATTAAACACAATTCTATCAATCATCTGCATTCCCACACGCGTCATGTGCATCATTACATGCATATAATTTTCGCCAAAGAGAGATATCATAAAATTCAATCAATCAATTGCATTCTTATATGCATCTCAGTACATACGATCGTGCATAGTATTCCCACTGAGATAGAGTAGCATACAAAAATCATACAAGCATAACATAACACAAATCAGTATCCAGGTCAATCCTCAGCAAGTTAGTGGTATTATCTGAGTGAGTTCCTACCCTGTATAATTTCTCATCAGGCCTTCCCTGAGAATCCTTTTCCGTTAACCCTTTGATGATGTCACTCCCCAACAAAGTTCTTTTCGTTAACCCTTTGATGATGTCACTCTCTACTGAAGTCATTTCCATCAACCCTTTTGATGATGTCACTCCCTAGTGAAGTCCTTTCCATAAACCCTTTGATGATGTCACTCCCCAGTGAAGTCCTTTCCGCCAACCCTTTGATGATGCCACTCCCTAGTGAAGACTTTTACGTTAATCGTTTGATGATTCCACTCCCTAGTGAAGTTCTTTCCGTCAATCCTTTGATGATGTCACTCTCTAGTGAAGTCCTTTTTCTTCAACCCTTTGATGATGTCACTCCCTAGTGAAGTCATTTTCCATCAACCCTTTGATGATGTCACTCCCTAGTGAATCCTTTTCCATCAACCCTTTGATGATGATGTTCCATAATGATCATTTTCCATCAACCTTTTGATGATGACACTCCATAATGATTCCTTTTCCATTAATCCTTTGATGAAGACATTCTACAATGGACCTTTTCCATCAACCCTTTGATGATGATACTCCCTAACAAGTCCGCTAAAAAACAAAGAACCAATCCCTAGTAAATCTTCTCTTGAGGGAGCCTTTCCTAACTTCTCTGCATTTCATCTCTATATTCCATCTCTGCATTTCATCTCTACATTTCACCTCTTCATTTCATGTCCCCCTTTTAGGACAAAATTTGGGGTATTTTCATATTTAATTATCTTCCACCATGAATGTACGAAAACCGTGGTCATTCATACCTTCAGGTTCAAGGTAATTAAATAGGGACATATGTCATACCCTAATTTTATCTGGGCATTTCAAGCTTTCATGCATCCAACATTACTTTGCTTTGCTTGGAATAAAATTTTGCTTTTACAGATAGACCGGTTGAATCGTTTCTCAATTGCGCATAAAACTAGAGAGAAAAAATTTAAAGATCGGGTTTGAAGATATCAGTTTTATTGACCTACGGTTCGCGTAATTTAACTTAGCACCCTCGTTTTATTTTTTCGATCCCGTTTGCATTCACAATTTGATCAACATGAGCCTTTTCAACTGGCCATTTTTCACTGCAAAATTGATCTTTATATATCTGTTTTACAAAAGTATATTTCACGTAGATCATTTCAATGCATTCATTTTTCTTTTTCGCACCCGGTTTTTATTCCTTTTATTTTTGTTTTTTATCAAAATATCCAGAAAAAATAAATAGAGTTAAATAAATAATCGGTTAACTTTTATTTGCTCTATTTAAATTTTTTTGAATTTTTTTGCATTTTATTCATTTTTATCATTTAAAACATCTAAGAGTTTTTTTTTTGGCATTTTAAATTAATTGGTAAAATGTGTGTTTCTTTGTGATGATCTCTAGCCGTTAAATCAAGTCAATCAAGGGCTTACAATCACTATCCATGTTTCTCTTCCGTAAACCAATCAAAATATAGAGAAATCAAAATGCATGAAAAAAAAGTCACATGAAACTCCCTCAACTCTTGGTAGTTGGCGCCTCTCACAATGACGCCTCTCACGATGAGGAGGGACCACGTGTGGTACTCTATCTCTTTTATTCAAAAAGTCACTAATAACATCTAGAAAATGGGACCACTAACACAAGAACAACTCACGAAATGGAAAGGGGAAAAAAGGTTAATCACTCACAATGTTGATCCAATCACGTCACCCCAATACCATTCCTCACTATCTCCTTATAAAGGTGGTTTTTTTATTAATTTTGGAGGGCAAACATGGTCTAGGGGATAAAAAAACTCTTACTTCATTTTTCCCATCATTGACACGTGATCCTCCCTCTTCATATTTTTCACCCAACTCACACATTACCACAAGGCCTGTCAATAATATTCTCTCTCGGCCAATGAAAAGGAGGATAGAAAGAAAAATAATACATCTCTCTATCTTGTTCAAACAAATATCATCTCTTTCTCACAAACAAGATATAATAACACAAAGAAAAGTTGAGAAACTCTTTATTATTATTATAATGTTCATCACCACCATAAATCTCATCGTCGGCGTTTACTCTCTCCCAGCAGCTAGACAAAACAATTGAAACCCCTCTATCTCTAACAACTCATTCCTTCTTTTTGAACCACACTCATCATTTCCATTACACCACCTCAACCATACAAACCTTTGAAGGTGAGAAAAACAAGAAAGGGGGTTTGAATTGTTTTGGAAAATAAGCGCTTTTTCAGAATAAAAACACACGGGATTTTATACTGGTTCGCTTATAACACAAAGTTACTCCAGTCCACCCGGCCAAGGTGATTTCGCCTTCAAAAAGGACTTAATCCACTAATCTTGAAAGATTATTACAACCAACGTCTAAGAGAAAGATCTCTTAGTCCTCCCAAGTATACAGACTGCGCAGAGTCACTTGAGGAACAATCAAAAACAATTTAGGCAAAACAGAGTTTGTAATCTAGAGTGCTTCTAGGATAAAGCAAATATTACAGCAATTTGAGCAAGTAAAAGGTTTCACGTTATGAGCAAAAAGCTCGTGAAAGACTAAGAGAGAGAGTGGAATATTTCTGTGCGTTCAGGTGCATATCTCAATGAGGTTCGCCGTCCTTTATATAGTGGTGAAAGGACCATTGTAGTGATGGCAGATATTTTGTCTTGATGAAATTTTAATGCCATAACTTCTGTGTTTCTTGCCAAAACAAATTTGTCTCCCTGAATAACTTCTTTCCAAATATATTTTCTTTCCATTTGAAGTTGTAGTTGCCGTTACTCTTTCTGGATAAGGAAATGTTTCGTTAGAGTCTGCGTTACTCTGTTAATCTGAGATCTTTGAGATGTGACATCAGAGCTTCTGATAATCCTGTTCTATTAGATCCTCAGCATTGATTCAAGAGGAAGTTGAGAGCTTTTGATATTCTGCTATGCTGTTTTGCTCAGAGTCAGAACTTCTAGAGCGCGCTTCTTCTTCAGATGTTTCTGATCTTCTGGTACTTTGTATCTGATTCGATTCTGTATCTGATAAAGCGATCAGATTCCTTTGTTCTTGTTCAGAGTCCTGCACACTTAGAGAAATTTCGTTAGAGTGCCATTTTTGGTTTCATCCTTTGTTATCATCAAAATTCTGGAATCTGTTGTAGAACTATTTTTGTTCTTACAACCTTCTTCCCTCCATCCTCTTCATAACATAAATCACCACCACATGCCATCCACACAAACACCATTACCTCTGTTTCCACCCTTCATTTTCCGACCAAACTACATTTCTCCTGCAACCAAGTTATTCCGTTTTACACGACCAACCTCATCTTTATAACCTATGCCTCCCAACCGTGATAGAAACCTCCATCTGAGACTCACACTTCAAACACTAAACACAAGCTTCACCACCTTCATAACCTCATGTCGGCGAGCTCAAACCGACCACCACCAAACAATCTCTTCGCCTCAATCATTCTTTCATCGCCACCATGCTACACAAGTCACGCCACTACGTGAAATGGATCCCTCCTCTACCATCACCTCATCACCATCAATAATCATTGCTTCCTCTGTTTCATTTTCATCCTCAAAGCAACACACAACAACACCACTGCATACCAACTTGTTCTCCATCAAGCAGCTTCAAACCATACGCTCATAATAAACATCATCAACTACCATTGAGTACAAAGCCAAAAACCGCACAACGAACTACCTCCGTGTAACTTCGACTCAACAAGCTCAGCTCCTTGTGACTCACAGTACCAAGGAACACTAAGCAGTAGCAACATCGGCGTCAGTAACTTTTCGACTTTGAATTTTCTTTTTCATTTGTTTGGGTATATTGTTTGTTGTTCATATTATGGATGTATGAGTTTTTGGTTACGTTGTGTATTTGTTGAATTTATTTTGAATTTAAGCATTGTAATATGTTGAATATTGCATTGTGTTGCATAAATCAGACTTTGATCCATGGATTCAACATTGATTATATGTAGTTATGCCGTTGAAAATTTGTTTCAATATATTTATGTGATATTTCTCCGTGTTACGATCCTTGCGTACAAAATTTCGTTCTTGTTATCGTTACGTATAAACCGACTTTGAGAACATTATGTTTAGCTTTGTGTGCGTATCTTTGCGATAATTCTCATTTTAATTTCGATTGCAATGTTTTACATCATTACGGTTTGATGTTGTTGGTTTTACCATTGTGCGTGTTAAGCTTCAGTTCATTATAATTTGCACCTTTGTGTTACGATTTCCCACCTCCCATTCATCTTTCAAATCATTTTCACCATCGATTCAATAACTTCAAACCATTTTTGAATCAAACTATTTTTCCAAACAATTTAAGACTAACACGATAAACCCTCGATCAACATCGAGTTTTCTTTTCCGCCAACTCGAAGTGATTCAAAATATTTTTCTTAACAAAAGCGAAAGAAGAGGAACCTTAGAGTCTCACATTCCCTGAATCCTCAAATGATTGGTCCCGAGGCATACATCTTGGGCTAGCCGTTTGTTCTTTATTTTGTTTCTAAGACACTTAATATAAACTTGGACAAATAGGACCTTTGGAGTCTAATATTATAGTGGAACACCTGAACAATCGATTATGAGACACATGTCTCATTCTTATTGAGCGTTTGTTGTCCATCAAACAAATTTCATAAACACCTTGCATGAAAAAGGAACGTTGGAGTCTAGCATTCCAATGGAGCCCCGAATAATTGGTCCGGAGGCTCACGTCTCATTCTCACTGAGCATTCGTCATTCACCTAACAAATATCAACCAATCCAAAATTTTCTTTTTCTCGCTCCTGCATGATCGAAAACCTTTTTACAAATGAACATTGTTTAGTCCTTTCTACAATGAAACAAACAAGCGCTTAGTCTCCCATGCCCGAGCATACAAGCAACGTTTAAACCGCTAGAACGCGATCAAGAATGATCCTTCTACCGCGAAACAAACAAACACTTAAGTCTCTCATGCGCAGACATACAGGCAAACATTTAAACCGCTGGAATGCGACCTAAATATTTGTTCATTAAAATCAATCAACCAACACTCATTTGCTACCAAGAACTACATAACTTTGAGTTCTCCATCGCACTTGGAGATACATAGGAGCGAAATTCAACGTCTCATCAAGCACTATAACAAAAAAAACCCAAAAATATCTTTTATCTTGCACAGAACTATGTCGCTTTGAATTACTCATGGCACCTGAGTATACGTAGAAGCAAGATCCACAATCTTGTCAAACACCCTAATAAATTGTGACCTGTTTTATTTTTTTTTTATTTTGCACTTTTTATCACTCGAAGAAAACAATTAACATAAGCTAACATTTAATCATAAATTTAACTAAAAGATTCCCGTTGACTACAACGAACGTGAGGGGTGCTGATACCTCCCCCTTGCATAATCGACTCCCGAACCTGAATATGGTTGCAATGACCATTTTCATTTTCTCTTAAGGGTTTTATCAATATTTTCCCTTTAATTTTTTGGAATAAATAAAGTTCAATGTGGACTCTATTTAATATCATTTTTCCTGCGAACGCGCGAATGCCCTGCGAAGGATCGTATTATTCGAGATGTGACATAATGTAATCGATTTTTTTTGTCAGATATCTCAATACTTTCTCAATCTTATGCAAATCATTGATCGATTCACCACACACCTTCATCTGGTTCACGAGTAACACTAATCTTGAGAAGAAACCAAGAACCGATTCATCTTCTTTCTTCTATGTTATCTCAAACTACTTTCTCAGCGTCTGCAACTTCACCCTCTTCAGTTTTTCATCTCCGTCGTACAACCTTCAATGATCTTATTAAACACGTTAGGATCCACACATTGATGAATCAAGAAAAGAGTTTTTCCATCTTTCTTCATTTGTTCCTTGTGCATAACCTTCTGAACATCATTTGCATTCTCTTTCAATGCAGGTACTCCATCATTCACGATTTCAGCCACATCTCGTAATCTAAAGATAACATACATTTGTGCAACCTACCTCTCGTAGTTCTCGCCTTTGAATGCCTATAGATTCGTTGGAAAGTGTATTGATGTTGTATTACCCGTTTCGTAAAAAAATGAGAGTGGATGGTGCAGACATAAAAAGGGTTTAAAAACTTGATTCATCTCACAAAAAATATAGACAAATCAGACGTGTCTGACGGACATTACAAGAATAGTCGAAGGAAACTAATATAGAAATAAATTACATGAAGAATTAACCATCTAGAAACTCTGTTGGCACGATAATCATCAAAAAAGCCATTTTATCCGGCATATTTATCATCTTATCTATAATTATTTATAGAGTTAAATATGTTTGTGAACCTCCTAAATATTTCATATTTCACTTTTATCTCTAAATAAAATTTCTTTAAAGAATGATCCTCCTAAATATTTATATTCACACTTTTGGTCTCTCCTGCAACTTAGCGACGGTTTTTACAACTTAGCGAGATAACTAGCGATGATTTTAACAACATTTTATTATTTATCTACTGAATTATCAATGATTTTAGCTTAAGAGACCAAAAATGTAAATGTAATTTTTTAGGATAATCATTCTTTAAATTATTTTTTTTAAATATTAAAACTGAAATATAAAATATTTATGAGACCCACAATCATATTTACCCGTTATTTATACTATTTGTTTTAAAATAAATATGTCACTTAATAACTACCGAACTTTCAAATTGAAATAATACACCCTTCGATCATTATTATAACCAAATTTAATTTTTTTTTTGATATATTTGACTATTAATGTATTTAGTGTATATATAGACTAGATGTATTAACAGTCAAATATATTAAAAAAAATCAAATTTATTTATAATAATGAGCCGAGGATGTAGCATTTACTAAGGTGTCGGTGTAGCTCAATTAAGTTGGTTTTACACTAAAAGTAATAGATTTTGCAAAGTTTAGTTCTGTAGCTCAATTAGGTTGGTTTTACACTAAAAGTAATAGATTTTGTAAAGTTTAGTTTTGACTTATTTTATTTCCGCTTCTATCCGAGGAAATGGAATGTGGACCCAACTCATCCCAATTGACGTCGTGTGATGTTTTCTTATCACTATCTAAAAGATGTCACTCAAAGTGTCGTGGTTGAATTCCATCACCATGCTTGGTTCCACGCCATTTGCAACTTAGAATATGTCATGATTAAAAATAAGATGAAAAGTTATTAATGGTGCAAAATGAATCACTCGAGTTGGTGGGGCCAATGAAAATAAGAAACACCCACTTTTCTTTGTCAGCAGAATAAAAAAGAAAGAAACGCACACTAACTAGTATGACTATTTAGAGTTTGTAAATTTGATTGTGCTTCCAAAGCCAAAACAACACGAGTTTCCATTTAGGCCAAACTATTTGTTCGAATTCCCAAAGGCTAAAATATTTTAATTATCAATCTCATCGATAAAACTCCCATATCGAAGGACGAAGATTATGTTTGTTGAATAGTATATTCTTAGATTTATCTCATATTTTTTGTGGGTTAACATCAATTATTATTTTAATTTGTGAAAAATGGATTAAACATGATTTTGTGCATAATTAATCTCCTTTATTAATTAAGTGATCTTTTTAATTAAAGAATGAGTATCTAAAATCTGTTTGATGTGAAAAAAGTGTGAGCCTTAATCCTTGAGCCAAAATGGATAGGGACTCAGGTTATATATTATCTGGTTAGGTCCTCTATATAATCATTGAATCAAAAATATAATTGACGGTTCCACAACTTACCCTATTGAGAGATGTGAACGGAGAGTGTCAGATACAAAGGAAGATTTAATCACTTATCTTTTTAGAATTCTGAATCAATGTGACAAGAACGTCAACCCTTATTCTCAAATCATGTCTTCAACAAGTAAGTGTTGTTGTTCTAATTTCATATAATTGATCCATTAATTTTTTCCCTTACATTTTGTATCAGAATTCAGGTTATATGAGTTAGACCATTCAAAATGATCATTTCTCAAACAATAATGGTTATTTGACCATTCAAAATGATTTCTCAAACAAAGATAATTTCGAATAATTCTCTAAAGAGAATCCAAAAATTATACTTGATAATTTCTCAACTCAAATGAGGAGAAATTAACATAATTCTTTAAAGAGAATTTAAGAAAAATACTCGGAAAATTCAACGAGTTGAAAGAAAGGGGGAGAATTTGGCGCTTCAACAATTCGAAAGACGCAAAGTTATGAAGGAAAAACTCAAAATAAGTGTTTGATGTATTTTGGAATGAAATAAGGAATTTCCTTATATAATAAAGTGAGAAAAGAAATATATTTCACCTAGGCAATATGAGACTAAGGAATTTTTTCAACAAACACACAATGTACGACTTAAGGAACCTTTTCAAATTCATCTCCCTATATTGGAATATTGACATAATGTTCCAACAATCCCCCACTTAATTTTAAAAAAGTGTTTTAGAAGTAACATCAAACATTGCTAAGATTATGCATAAACAAATGTGTCTACGACTTGAACCTATGTGCAGTAAGTAGAATTTCGATTCAACAAGAGTGACACAATTGTCTTGAACTCTATCTCAGACATCAAACTCCCACACAACATTTTCTTAAGGTGTATTATAATATCAAATGCTATAATGGTCTTGCACGTGTATCTTGGTTTAGTGAAGACTCTAGGAATTTTGCCTCGCAATTCCATAAGAACCGACCTAAGTTCCGCAATCACATAGGTGAGTCTATCAAGAGTACTCATGTAGAATAGATACTCCCTCACACAAAGTATATATCTCATTAAGAGTTTCGATTAACTCGTCCTCTTACCGCTTCAGGATTCATGCTTCTCTTATTTACTATAGCATGATCACCTTATATTAATCACAACTTGCTATTACCCATTAAACCTATTTCTTGGGATCTCCAGTCATTTAGGTCAGGTTGCCATCATGAGCAACTCATTTCTCTATAGGCATTAGTTCTATCTTCTTTGATGTATTCTGGACTTTCTCTCTAGATAATCATTTTGTCAAAGGATCTACTAAATTTACATCAGTGCGTACATGATCCACTCTTACAGCTCCTTTAGAGATACAGTCTCTAACAATGACGTGCTTTCTTCTAATTTGACGTCTTTTACCATTATAATAATGGTTCTCAATTTTTTCAATAGTCGCGGTACTATCGCAAAGGATCAAAACATCTGGCATAGGTTTTTCCAACAAAGAGATCTTAACTAGCAAACATCTTAACCAACTTGCTCCTTCATTAGCAGTCGTTAATGCTATCATCTCAGACTCCATCGTGGATTGAGCCAGGACAATATGTTTATTTGATTTCCAAGATACATCTCCTCCACTATATTGAATATATAGCCACTAGTTACTTTGAAATCATCTGATAAGATATTCCAATCTGCATCATTTTATCATTCAAGTACAATAGGAAATCCATGATAATGCAAACCAAAATTCACAGTCTTTTTAAGATACTGTATGACTCGCTAAATAGCTTGCCAATGCTCATTATTCGGTCTACTAGTAAACTTACACAACAATCCTACGACATGTGCAATGTTGGGTCTAGTACAATCAGAGGCATGCCTAAGACTGGCAATGATGTTTGCATATTCTTTTTGTCGGATAGTTTCACACTTGGATTGTGTTGGAAAATATATTATTTCCGGCTTTATTATTGTATTTAATACTACCTTTATTTTTCTTTATTCTCCATTAAGGAGAAAATAAATTATAATAATTGTATCTTCACTATATAAACCAGTCTAAGACTGGCGAATAAAACATAACAGCTTTTACCTATTTTTTCCAATATGGTATCAGAGCACTGGGTTAGGGGTTACCGTAAAAGCTTTCCTCAACCTATTTTTGTTGGGTTAGGGGTTACCATAAAGTTTTTCTCAACATATTTTTGTTGGGTTAGGGGTTACCATAAAATTTCCCTCAACATATTATTTTTGTTCGACCCAATTCACATACCCGTTTAGCCTCCTATGGCGAATGACAACAACAGGTGGCCTTCCTCATCACAGGCCTACACTGGATCCAACCATGGCGACCAACCACAATCTGAATCAGGCTTCGGCCGTGGAAACGGCGGCGGCGGCGGAAACGGAGGTGGCCACGGAAACGGTGTACATGAGGAACCGCTGATGGTCATAAACAATGGCAGTAATGACGGTAACAATGGAAACAGGAACGACATTATTTTTGGTGACGGTTATTCCAATATAGGCGGTAATGATCAAGAGGGTTCCTCATACTCCCTCAAGGTATATATCCCTAAAATGAATGGGAATAACTATAATGAATGGACTTAAACCGTTTGATTGGTATTGGATAGCAAAGGAAAAATTGATTTCTTAACAAGAGTAGTAGCTGAGCCGACAACAGGATACCCTCGTTACAAATAATGGAAGTCGAAAAACTCCTTGATTATTGCATGGCTGGTAAGCTCTATGGAAACTAAAATAGGTAAGCCTTACATTTTTTTACCTTCCGCAAAGGATGTGTGGGAAGCTGTTAAGGAAACATACTCTGATATTCAAAACTCCTCTCAAATATTTGGTTTAAAATCAAAGTTATGGCATGCGAAACAAGGTGACAGAAGTGTAACTGCTTATTACAATAAATTGTTAACACTGTGGCAAGAGTTAGATCTCTGTTATGATGGAAATTGGAGGTGTACAGAAGACAGTGTTTTGTTTCTCAAGAGGCAAGAAAATGATCGTGTATTCATGTTTCTCGCTGGGCTCAATAAAGACCTTGATGAGGTAAGAGGTAGAGTTTTAGGAAAAGTACCATTGCCAACTCTTCGTGAAATTTTTGCAGAAATAAGAAGGGAAGAGGAACGACAAGGAATTATGATGGGCAAGACACAACGAAATTCTGAATCTGAAGGCTCAGCTCTGGCTACTAGGAACCTTGACAAGGGAAGAAGGTCAGACAAAGTTCCTTGGTGTGATCACCGCAAGCGCGAATGGCATACACGTGAAACTTGTTGGAAGCTCAAAGGCAAACCTCCTAACTGGAAGAAGAAAAGTGGTTGTGCATTTCAGGCTAGTAATTCTGATCAAGGGAAGCAACCTCCCCCGTCTCAGTTTCCACTCACTACGGAGCAACTAGACAGACTGTACAAACTCCTCAAGTCTCCAACCCCTTCTTGCTCTATAGCAACAAAAGCTAATTCTGCATTTCTTAGTGTCAGTCCTGGTCATACTTGGATAGTAGATTCAGGAGCCTCCAATCACATGACAGGTGAATCTACTTTGTTCTTTTCATATAGTCCATGTGCAGGTAATAAAAAAAAATTACAGATGGCTCTTTTTCAGCCATTGCAGGTAAAGGGTCAGTTGTGTTGTCTCAAATGTTAACTCTTAAAAATGTCCTTCATGTTCCAAATATATCTTTTAATTTAATATACGTGAGTAAATTAGCCCAAGATATAAATTGTCAAACTAATTTTTTCCGATCTCACTGTGTCTTTCAGGATTTGAACTCGGGGAAGATGATTAGCAGTGCTAAGGAGAGTGAAGGACTCTACTACCTTGACATTGGATTTGCATCACAACTACCTTAAAAAAAATAAGTTTCTGCTTTGAGTCTTTTTCTGTTTTGAATAATAAAGATGACAACATTATGGTATGGTAGGTCATCCTAGTTTTCGTTACTTAAAACACTTGTTTCCTAAGATATTTCACAATAAAAACTTTTCTTCGTTTAAATGTGAAGCATGTGAATTTGCAAAGCATCATCGTTCCCAGTTTTCAATACAGCCTTATAAACCATCAAAACCTTTTTCTATTATGCACAGTGATGTTTAGGGCCCTAAACGTACAAGTACACTCTCTCTCAAAAAATGGTTTATCAAATTTATAGACGACCATACAAGAGTATGTTGGGTGTACTTGTTAAAGGGGAAATCAGATGTTTGTCAGGCTGTAAAGAATTTTGTTTTAATGGTGCAGAACCAATTTCAAACAAATAGCCAAATCTTTAGAAGTGATAATGGTAAAAAAATATTTTAACACTATCCTGGGTGATTTTTTTCTAAAAAATGGGATATGTCCTAATACTCCTCAACAAAATGGAGTGGCTGAAAGGAAAAATAGACATATACTAGAGGTTGCTAGAGCTCTACTTTTTTCAAATAAAGTACCAAACTATTTGTGGGGCGAAGCTGTTTTAACAGATGCGTATTTAATTAACAGAATGGCCTCCAAAATTCTCAAATTTCAAACTCCTATTAACGTCTTCAAAAAACGTTTTCCTAGTACTCGTGTTTTAACTGATTTGACTTTAAAAATCTTTGGTTGCACAACCTCTGTTCATGAACATAAAAATGTTGGAAAACTTGAGCCACGTTCTATAAAATGTGTCTTTGTTGGATACTCCCCAACCTAAAAAGGATATAAATGTTTTGATCCAAAAAATAAGAAATTTTTTGTCACTATGGATGTTACATTCTTTGAAAATAAACCTTTTCTTGATGACACTCATCTTCAAGGGGGGGGGGGGGGAGATAAAGGAAGACTCGTTTCAAATTAAGGACATGATTTTTTTAAATAACTTATATTTACCAATATCACAAAATTCTAAGTTTTTTACACCTGCACCAACAGAAAATTGCCGTGATTCTTTATCTGATCCTACTCCTGTCATGAGTAAGGAACCTTGTGAATCCGAACCTACATTTTCTCTTGTAGAAAACAATGAGAATCCTGAAAACGATGATAATGATGATCTAATTGAAATGCCATAAAATAATGAGTCACTTCAACAAAACAAATTTGAATTAGGAAACAGGAATTGGAAAGGAAAGGTTTTTGTGAAAAAGCACCATAAAGGAAAGGACAAGTCCACATCTCAACACTGCCAGGAATCTGAACCGGTGAATGATCAATTTCCTAACAAAAGAAAAGGTAAGTCTATCTTTGTTTCTGAGAGTCGTATTTTATATCCTGATATAGATGATCATGTTGCCATTAGAAAACCTATCAGATCTTGCACTAAACATCCCATGTCCAATTTTATATCATATTCAAATTTGTCTTCATCTATGTCTGCCTTCACTTCAAAATTGTCTAGTGTAGAAATTCCAAAAAGTGTACAGGTTGCTCTAGAAATTCCAAAGTGGAGGGAAGTTGTAATTGAGGAGATGAAAGCTCTAGAAAAGAACAAAACTTGGAGTGTTACATCACTACCAGATTGCAAGAAGACAGTTGGATGCAAATGGGTGTTTACTATGAAGTATAATTTAGATGGGTCAATTGAAAGGTACAAGGCTCGCTTGGTGGCTAAAGGCTTTACTCAGACCTATGGCATAGATTACTCAGAGACATTTGCTCCTATTGCAAAATTGAACACTGTCAGAATTCTTTTGTCTCTTACTGCTAACATGGATTGGCCTTTGCATCAGTTAGATGTTAAGAATGCCTTTCTTAATGGCGATCTAGAAGAAGAAATATATATGGACATTCCTCCTGGCTTTGAAAACAAAATTGGATCAAATGTGTGCAAACTAAATAAGTCTTTGTATGGATTAAAGCAGTCCCCTAGAGCTTGGTTTGAAAAATTCACTCAGTCCATGAAGAAACAAGGGTACATCCAAGGACAGTCTGACCACACCTTGTTCACAAAATTCTCCCACGATGGGAAAGTTGTTGTTTTGATTGTTTATGTTGATGATATTGTCCTTACTGGAGACGATACAATGGAAATGACAAGAGTAAAAGAGAAATTGGCAGTAGACTTTGAAATCAAGAATCTGGGATTCATGAGATATTTTCTAGGTATGGAGGTTGCTCGGTCAAAAAATGGTATTGTGGTTTCACAGCAGAAATACATTATAGACTTGTTGAAAGAAACATGAATGAGTGGATGTCGTCCTGCAGATACCCCTATGGATCCTAATGCTAAACTTTGGGAAGAAGTTAATGTTTTTGTTGATACTGGGAGATATCAGAGATTGGTTGGGAAACTGATTTATTTGTCACACACCCGACCTGATATTACTTTTTCAGTTAGTGTAGTGAGTCAGTTTATGCATTCTCCTTTCGAGAAACATCTTGAGACAGTCTATAGGATACTGAGATATTTGAAGGGAAATCCTGGAAAAGGATTATTTTTAAAGAAGACTAGTGAAAAAAATGTGTTTATCTTCATCGATGCCGATTGGGCAGGTTCAGTCATAGATAGAAGATCAACCTCTGGATATTGTACTTATGTTTGGGGTAATCTTGTGACATGGAGGAGCAAGAAACAAGGAGTTGTAGCAAGGAGTAGTGCAGAGGCCGAGTTTAGAGCTATGTCTCAAGGTATTTGTGAAGGATTATGGATCCTTAGAGTCCTAGAAGAACTTAAGATGAAAATTGAGCTTCCATTGAAATTATACTCTGACAGTAAAGCTGCTATTAGCTTAGCTCATAATCTAGTTCAACATGATAGAACCAAGCATATCGAGATTGATCGACACTTCATAAAGGAGAAGTTAGATGCGGGAATCATATGTCTACCCTTCGTGACTTCAAGTCCACAAACTGCGGATATCCTGACAAAAAGTTTGGCAAGGCCTACTTTTGAGTATTTGATAGAAAAATTGGGCATGATAGATATCTATGCACCAACTTGAGGGGGGGGGGGGGGTTGGAAAATATATTATTTCCGGTTTTATTATTGTCTTTAATACTACCTTTATTTTTCTTTATTCTCCATTAAAGAGAAAATAAATTGTAATAATTGTATCTTCACTATATAAACTAGCCTAAGGCTGACGAATAAAACATAACAACTTTTACCTATTTTTTCCAATAGATTGTATGGTGTGCATGCATATTTACAGTTAAAGTAATTATATTTCTTTAATATCTTCTCCACATAGTATGATTGACCCAAAGAAATTCTTTATTCGAATCTCGTGGTCTTGATACCAAGAATCACACTCACTTCTCTGAGGTCTTTCATATTAAAGTTGTTGCACAACAATGATTTCACATCATTAACGGCTTGAATTTTTTATCCAAATATAAGTAGATTGTCTACATAGAGACATATGATATTGCAAATGCGATTCTCAAATTTGTAATAAATGTATTTATCACTTTCATTCACTTTGTACCCATTCGATATCATTAAGTTATCAAACTTCTCATGTCATTATGTTGGACCTTGTTTTAGACCATACATAGACTTATCTAACTTACTGACCTTGTATTTCTTGCCCATGAATTACAAACCCTTTTAGTTGGTCCATATAGATTTCTTCTTCTAAGTCACCATTTTAAAAAAAGAAAGTAGTTTCAACATCCATTTGGTGTGCTATTAAGTTATAAATAACATCCATTGTAATAAGTACCCTGATGGATGTAATTCATGTGTCTTGAGAAAAGTATCGAAGAAATCTATATTTTCTCTTTGTCTAAAACCTTTAGCTACAAAGAGAGCCTTGCACTTATCAATTGTTCCACTAGGTTTTAGTTTCTTTTTTAAAACACATTTACAAACGATTGGGTTACAACCATGGGGCAAGTTGTAGCGGTAAATTTTTTGAGATTAAGCTATTGATTAACTTAACTCACAAAGCAAGAGTCTCCACCGCGCTTTTATTATTTCCAAAGGAAAAGAAAAAAAGTACAAACAAAACCCAAATAAATTTTAAAACAAAACTAATAAAAAGAGATAAGGGTCTAGGGGTTGGTTATGAAAAGGGAAGGTGGTAGCACCCTAAACATCCATGGTACTCCATGGGAACCTCTTTGAAAATATGTACATTTTAGTTTAAAAAGGTGTTGTTTGCAAAAGATTTGAGAGATGGGAAAAGAAATATTTTTTCAATTTTTGTATTTGCCAAGACTTTTGGAGTCTCATGCCTACGTACCAACAAAGTGCAATGGAGGATCAAAACCTCATAGTTCGTGGTAAAAATAACAAAAATGTTTGTTTTGATTCATTTTTTTTATGAAAATGAATTTTGTCATTTTAAGGAGAACACTCAACTAGCCACCCACAAGTATGAGAACTTTGCATCACCACGGAGAAGGGCTCCAACTTGGTTAAAGATCAACAAGTATGCCACTAGCTCTCTTAGGTGGAAAAGAATTATCATCAATACTATAGAGATAGGAGAATTATATCTCAATGCCTAAACTTTGAGAAAAAAATTAAAAGAAAAAGTGCACAAAGAACACAAAATATATTGAATGAGTTATCTATTTTTTTAGTCTTTTTGAAATTTGTTTGAATATGCTTATGATGTATTAACATTTATTAAGAAAATGTTTTGAAAAATAACTTGACAAAAGTCAAGGTTTATTGAGAAAATGGTTCAAGTTTGAGAAACAAGAATGTTTTGAAAAAGAGAGAAGATTTTGAAACTTAAAGAAGGAGAGAAGAAGAAGAGACTATTCTAAAGCATGAAGTAAAAACTAGGGAGGAAAGATCTAACCAAGAGATAGAAAGATTTATGACATAAGTCAAGCAAGAATTCCGTCCTTTGGATTAAGCATCAAGCAAACCATGTAAGCAAAAAATAGTCATGCATCAGATGAAATCAAAATGACCAAGCCAAGTCTTCACAAAGAAGTCCAAAGTCAAAGGTATCAGATGAATCTCAATGTCTCAGAGCATAAGCTCCCAAAGCAAAGGTTAAGATTATAATTCTAAGTCCATAACTCCACAACAATGCTAAGGATAGTAACCACAAGTCCATGAATAAAGAGAACTAAGTTCTTCTTAGGTTTTTTCTTTATTAATGTCTTTTTACAAGGAAATGAAAGTCCAAATGGGCAAAGAACAAATAACATAAGTACAAATAATATGACATGAGATGTTAAAAATAAAAAACATAAAGTAAATGAAATTAAAGTAAAGAGCATAAGGTAAATGACATTAAAATAAAGTCAATGAAAATACATGTCAGTAAATGTTAGTGATTAAAATGGAAGATGGTTTTGTCATCTTTTGGAGAATGCCCAACTATTCGCCCACAAGTATGAAAATATAAACTTCCACATCACTTATGAGAAAGGCTCCCACTTGGATAAAATCAACAAGTATGCCACTGGCTCTCATAAAGGAAAAAGGAGGTAATATTTTACACAATACCATGAGGAGTAGGAGACTTACAATCTCACTTATAAAAATGACTTACTTTCAGGATAAATTTAGAGCTATGTTAAGCAATCGTAATTGGACTTATATAGAAGTCACAACTATCTAAGGCCGGTCAACAATAATGTTTGTGTTAATACATGCTAGAGACATGATATGTAAATCATTCTCCTGAAGTCATGCCACAAAAAAAAAAAAGAGGATGAATCAAGCACAAAGGCTAAGAGGATGGTCCATTACTCCAATTCATACTTCATAGTACTTAGGATAAACTTATGCATCAATCCAAAGTATCTTAAATGATTCATGATCAATTAGGAGGTAGATTTGAAATGGTGAAAGTTCATCATCATGAACAAGATGGAGAAAAGTCATCCAATTGATCAAGGGGAAAATAAAGAGATGAAGAAGAAGGGAACAATAGAGATCACTCCCAAATTGGATCAAAGGTTTAATCAAGTCATCATCAAAATCAATCATCCATTTTGCCGGATTAGGGTTTTCACCCCATCAACATCCAAAATCCATTGAGTTTGATGAGACATATGATCTAAACAATCATGATCCAAGGCTAACAGAAGTTCACAAAGGTCAAACAAATATAAAATGGAATTAAATGAAATAAAATGCAACAAAATTATTTTTAAAATGAATTTTAAAATAGAACTAAATTGAAAAATCTATAAAGTAGTATTATATCAAAATTTTACTGCTTACATATATATTTACTGCTAATTTTACTGCTTACATATATATTTGAAACTTATACACTTTTTATCCTACAATTTTTATAAAAATTAATTAGATCAAATTCTAAATATAATGTAGTATTAGAGATTAATTCATGATCTATTTAACTATTTGTTTTCGGTCACTCACAATTTATATTCACACATCAAATTTAATAGTAATGTGTGTATCCTCACATAAAAAAATTAGTGAAATAATGATAATTTTTATATTTTTCTAATGTCTTATAATAATTAAAATTTTTCCAAATTTATATAGTTTGTTTTTCAGATATACAAATTTATATTATTTTTATATTAAACAAAAGCGATAGTAACATATTCTCTTATAATTAAATAAATAGAATTTTTTTCTAAATAAGTTTTTCAAATTTAATTCCCAAATAATCAACATTTTAAATTATATACAAAAATATCCATGTTTAAAAAAATCGTAAATAAGAGGATGCGCCACTGACAATGGCATATGCACTCAAAATTGACTTCAGGCGCCAGGCTCAATGGTGCATGCATTGTAGACATGCTAATACGAGTGCACCTTCATATTAAAAATATTTTGTATAATGTCAAACCTAGGATATTTTAGCATTTATGTATATTGAACGGTATTCTCTGGGTCTAAATGTGCATCTTAGTACTAGGAAACTTATGAATGATTTAGAAAAGGTTTCATGCATTAAAAACAAGTTTTATGTGAAAAACAAGTCTATGTTTGTAATTCATGAGTCAACACATAAAGCATTTCAGATTGACATATAGTAGAAAAATTCCTCTATGAGTAGACACATACGAGTTATAAGTCAACACATGTAGTTCAATTTTAAAGCTTGTAGCTTATGTTTGATGTGTCGACTATGGAGGGGTTTTAGATCGACACATAGAAGAAAATTTTATTTTATGAGTCGACACATGACCTATAAAGATCGACACATGTATCAAATGTGTAGACACATGACTGTAACACCTCAAAATTTGCCCTCCTCTCTTGGGGCTAGCTTAGCATATTGCATTTTATCTTGTAGGTCATTAGTCATTGCATCTTTGCATATCATGTGGAAACAATAAGCAAGTCATCCTCCTAGGTCTTGCTCAGAAGATAAAGAGGTTAAAAGATTCAAGCTGGAGGGTCTTATGAATTGATCACTAATCATCTGAGGTTTGTGCTTCAATTAGGGTTCTTGGTTCCTCAAGGAGATTGGTCATTATCTTGGTTGCAATGGTACATCACCATCATCATGGTCTTATCATCACCAAGAGGTTCATTGTTCCTGACAAGCTTCCTTGGGATTAGGGTTTTGACCTCTGGTCAACCCTAATCAGTTGCATTGTGCCAATCAGGGTTCTTCAAGGAGAGGAGGGTTTTGTTGAGATGGGGATCATCATATCGTTTTATTGAGCTTGTGTAAGCTAGGGTTTCATTTTGGATCCATTTCATCAAGGGATTGAGGCTCAAAATTCATCTGTGCATGACCAAGTCATCTATCAACTGCAAAAGTCAACTGCAAGTCAACTGTTGGATTTGGAGGTGGGAAGTGATTAGAAATACTCCATTCATGTTCAAACAAGTCTCATTTGACATTTCAAACATAAACATTGAAGAAAATAAAGTCAGGATAAAACTTTCCAAAAATAGAAAGTGACCTGTAATTCAAAATTGCCAAAAATGGAAAGGTTTTCAACTCAAGATTACATCATCAACAATGCTTCAAATGAAATTTTGTTGAACATGAAAGTTATAGATCTTTCTCTCCCATTTCCAAAAAGTCCAAGATCATCAATTTCTCATGTGTGGTTGAGGAGATATGATCAAAACTTGGCCAAGTGAACATTGAATTTCAAAGGGGCATAACTTTCAAACCAAAACTCTAAATCAAGTGGCTCTTTTTGCATTGTTCTTGTCTTAACCTCTAGTTTCCAAATTTGGCATTACATGGCATGCATTACATTCACATAAATATTTGGAAATTCAATTGATTTTTGGAGGGAAAAATGAAATTCAAAATGTGTGCATTATTTGAACATGGTACCACTTCCATTGGCTTTAAAATGATATTTTGAGTGCATTTCAATCCCAAATTCGTACTGTTCACATGCCATGTCCATGCATAGGGTGAAAAGTCCAATTTGACAAAACACCTCCAAACTTCCCTAATTTTCATTAGCACATTGGTTAATTTTAATTAAGCATGATTAAGAGGGAGTATATAACATGAAACCCTAACAGAATTTCACAAGAACACTTCATAATTTTCAGATCTCAAATTTTTCACTTTTTTCTCTCAATTTTTTCTCTCAATTTCTTCAAATCAAACCACATTTCCTTGCCTAATTCATTATCTAGTATCATCATGGAGCATGTTTGAACCAAAATCCAAGTGAATTCGTGCAATTTGAAGCAGCTCAAGCTTGAAGCTCATCAATGGTGAAATCCAAATTCGGTTGAATCAAGGACAATTGGACCTCAAGCGTTCATCCAAACACTTGTACAAGCTTGCTAGAGGAAGATTGAAGCATTGCACGGCCTGGAAAACGCGAAATTGCAAAGCTGCACATCAAGAGGTCACTTTTTCGACCTCTTTAATTCATGAAATTGTTGATATATTCTTGTAGATCTCTTTGTTGTGATCATTCTGAGCTTCGATTCACTTAATTCCATGCCATATTCACTTAGTTTCGATGATTTGAAGTTTGATGTTGAATTCTTGATTTGCTCGATCCCTTCGATTTATGATGATCCATGCCTAATTAATGCTTGATTCGTGGTCTATGATGTGTGTGCTACATGAATATATACTTGGTTTTGAAAACTGGAACAAAAGTTCTTGATGTTCATGTTGAGCTTGCTGTACATGGCGTGGTGTTTTGGAGAAGACGACACAGAGCAATAGGCAACGGTTTTTTGTGATGCTGAAGCGTGGCCTTAGGTTTCGCTAGGGCTCGCCCCTGATTGGCTGCATGGGAATCCCATGCAGCGCGCGTTTTTTTGATTTTCAAAAGTGCACCGAGTTCGAATCCAGCCCAGGCCATATGCAATTGCTTCATTTCTTTTTTTTTTTCCGTTTATCATGTACATTGCTTCACATGTGGTTTTTTCATTTTTCTTCAACTTTAAAAAATCAAAACAAATTAAATAATGATCCAAAAATGATGAGATTTTTTGCATTGTGTCACATTTTTTGTCTAGTTTTTTATGAATATTATTTTGCAAATTGTGCATGGCTGGTTTATTTTTTGTGCTAGGGTTTGTATATACATATCATATCTTGACTTTGCCTTGCTTCTTCATTTGTGAAATGTTCAATTTTAATCCAATGCTCATGAAATTTTACATGCTATAACTAGACATCTTGCTGGACATTTTGGTGTTGAGTTTGCATTTTTATCAATTGCCATTGCTGATTTATGATTTTTCTAAGTTAGGTGTGACAATTTGTGTCACACCTTGTGATGTCCAACTTGATGAATGAATTTGCCATGCCAAATGAATTCTAAATGTTCTAATTTTTGTATGATGCTTGATATGAATGTAGTGAATGCTCATGATTGTTTGTAGAATTTTTGGAATCATTTCTGATTTGATTGAGATTTTTCATTCTGGATGATCATTTTTGAGCTTTTGAAGTGTCTTGATCTTCATGTGATTGTGAAATGCTTGTGGTTTATCATATGTATGTGAAATTTTGCACACTAATTCTAGACATGTTAAAGGTTGTTTTGGCTTTGGTTTGAGGTTTTTATCATGTTGCATTTCTGTTTTAGGCTTGTGCTAAGTTGATGTATCAAGTTGTGTCACATATGAGCTTGTTTTGATTGCCTTGCCTTATACAATTTGATTACCATGCCTAATCATGTCCCAATGCTCTAATTTTTGGTGTGATGATCATGTTGTATGTTCTGTTTACTCATGAATTTTGCCAAAATTATTTGAATCATTTTTGATTTGTTGTGCATTTGTTCATTCTGATGTCACAATGTGGTTACAACTTGCATACCTTGCCATATTTGGTTCATAAAATGAATTTGGTAATTGATATTGATGTGGGATTTTTTGGATGATGTTCTTAATTGATTGAGGTTGATTCATGTTGAATTTCATGTTCTGTTTTGTATTTTTTCTCCATCTTTGACCCTAGGCCTTGACCTAGTGGTTTGTCTCATCTTTGAGCTTTGATTTCAGGTTGAACATCCAGGTTATATGGTTCATGATGCAACCTCACTTGAGCATTTGATGCTTGATTTTGACTACTAACTTGTGTGTTTTGTAGGGTTGTTAACTCATTTGAGTTTGACTTGTTGGCTTATGCCTTTGTTCATTGGGTTTGACTGTTGATATTCATGATTGTCTGTTTGTCTGTACAGTTGAACTGACTTGTGTGATGTTTCCACAGGTACATTAGTTGCTTAAGTTCAATTTGAACTTGCTTTTGCTTGGTTGCTTAACCACATAGGTATGATATTTCTGACTTCATGTAGTCTGGAAGACCTGTCCTGTTACTTGGGCAGGCACCTGTCTGAAGCCCTCCTTAAGAGGCAATGCTTGTGTATGTTTATTTTTGTGCCAAGCAGGAAAAGTCCTTTGATAAGGCAATTGGCAGATAAAAGAGATGTGCCATCCATCTCCTGCTATTCTGTGTGTCATCCACTTTGCTCACACACCTTGTGTTGATGCATTGTGGATATTAACCCAAGATATTTGTTGAGTCAGTCATATATGGAGAAGAGTTCCAACTTTCTGAACTCCCACACTTTCATTTGTCTGAAGCTCTCCCAGGCCAGGGATAAGAGCTGTGAGGTCTTACCCTCACTTCCCATTTCATCTGCTTCACCCTAACTCTCAATGTTAGGGTTAAGAGCTAACTACACCCGATTCCAGTTGGCTTGTGTTTCACAGCCTAACCTTGTGTGAGCCCACTTTGTTTGTATATAGTGTGTGCTAATTGTGTGTATGTTTGCTTTGCCTGTGCTGTTTAGGATAGCTTGCTGCTTGTGCAAGTTAGATAGAAACCTCAACCTAGGACCATTGTGGATTGCATGATAACTATTAGGCTCGAGTCAGTCTCCCTTCTAGTTTGTCATTTCCCAGTCTCTGGTTAGGAGAAAGTTTCTCCCCTGTTCAGGGGAACTACGTTGCCTTGATCCTCATACCAGATGAGGTACGTAGGCAGGAGGTCGTACGAGATCTCTCCGGGCACCTTTTTTTTGTGTGTGTTTGCTTGTCAGTTATTAGGCTCGAGTTCCAGACTCCCTCCCTATTAACTTGTTTGTTTGTTACCTTCTTGTGTGTGTTAGGATATGGATGTAAGACCAGCGATTGGCATTCTGTATCCTATTGGTGTTTGTTTGTGTGGAGTCTGACGTAAGTCCAGAGATTGGCAGTCGGTTTCCTGTGTGTGTTTGTTGGTTCGGAGTCTGATGTAAGTCCAGCGGTTGGCATTCGGTTTCCATGTTTGCCTGTTTGTGTGTTTGTTTTGACGTTTCAACGTCTTTGCGTGTGTTTTGTTTCGGTGTGCGTTAGCCGAACTATGGTAGCTCTGATTCTCATTCCAGATGAGATACGTAGGCATAGGATGCGATATCCTAGCGAGCCCTTTCCCCTCTTCTTCTGCCTGTGTTGTTTCGTGTGTGTGTGTATGGTGTATCCACTCTGGTTGAGTCACCTCATCTGAGCTATTGACTTCGGTGACCGATCTTTCCTGGATCTTTGGTTTAGACGGTCTTAAGAGAGCTGCAACGTCACACCCGAAAGGGCAAACCCGTTGAGTATCTTTGCCCGATTGTCGAGACCATTATCCGCCTTAGGATGACCTGATTAGAATTTACCTGTGAGGGGAGGGTTGATTCTTACAGATGCATGTACTGATGGTGACTTTGATGGTGACTAATGGTTCCGTTATTGATCAGAGTCCTATTTATAAGTCGGATTTATGGATTTATTTCTGAGACGCTGGAGTTCTGTCCGTGGTATTTATCAGTGGGGATCCGTTTATTTCAGGATTTCCTGGGCTGGTTCAGAGGGTCTTATGGTTATCTGTTCAGAGAATCTCTGGTGATGATGGTGATGTATCATTCCGTTCCGTTTATTTCGGAACCCCAAGTCGGATTTATGATTACTCAGTACCTCAGATGGTTGTGATCAGTTCAGAGATCAGGGACTCAGTGCAGTGGTTGTTCAGATGACTTGGAGGATGGCACAGTGCATTGCATTCATACATCAGCATCATTCACATTTTGCATTTATTTGCATCTAACTCATGTTTATCCATATGCAGGGACATTTTTGATTGAGATCTTGGTTGAGAGACTTCTTTGTTCCAGACATGAGGACTGGTTTGAAAGACGATGTTGTCTACAGTTTCTTCGACCCAGAGATTGGTGTGCTGAGAGATATGATAGCATTGATTACACCTGACCATGTGGGGATGTTCCGTGAGGCATACGGTGGTATTCTGAAGTTGGTTTTCAGGCTCACAGACAGTGATAGGAGCGCCATTCATACTCTTCTCCAGTTCTATGACCCTGGTTTGAGGTGTTTCGTGTTCCCGGACTACTTGTTGGGGCCTTTGATGGAGGACTATGCTAGCATCCTGGGTATTCAGATTCGAGATCAGATTCCTTTCTATGCCACTAAGGGGGAACCTGATGTTGCTGAGATTTCTCGTGCTCTTTATTTGAGCCCGGAGGTGACCAAGGGGGGTTTGAAGGAGAAGGGAAAGTTGCCTGGTTTTCATCTGAGTTTCTTGGAGGCTAAAGCCAAGGAATATGCTGTTGTGGGTAATTGGAAGACCGTTTGTGCCTTAATTGCTGTGAGCATTTATGGGATTATCATGTTGCCTAACCAGAAGAACTTTATGAATATTAATGCCATCAGGTTGTTTACGCAGAGGAATCCCGTTCCTACTCTGGTTGGGGATGTATATTACTCGGTCCATAATCGGAACGAGAAGCGGCGTGGGGGACTGATCAGATGTTGTGCTCAGCTGCTGTACAAGTGGTTTATGGGGTATTTTCCGTCCAAAGGTGCCTTTGTCTTTCTTGATCCTACTGTCAAGTGGTCATTCAGGTTGTTGGGTTTGCGAGCCAAGGACATAGCTTGGACTCACAATGGTATGGCTGGACAAGATTTCATTTACAGTTGTGGGAGTCTTCCCAATGTACCTCTTATAGGAGTTCAAGGTTGCATTAATTACAACCCGGTGCTCTTGAGGAGACAGATGGGATTTGCTGTGGAGGTTCCTCCTCTCGGGTGAGAGATTCAGGAGTCTTTTTACTTCCCAATTAAGGGTAATCAGCCAAAGTTGAGGCAAGTGTCTGATGAGTGGCGTGACATTCAGAGGAAGGGCAAGGTTCCTTTTGGCAAGGTTAACAGCAGGTCTTTTCCTCCATTTGATGATTGGCTTAGAAAGAGGATTGAGCTCACACATCTACCATTTCCTGGAGGTGATCCTTGGTGTCCTTTGATTGAGGGGCCACGTTCTTCTGTCAGCATGGAAGAGTTCCTCGAGATGAAGAAAGCCAGAGATCAGCTGTAAGTAGAGAAGACTAAATTGGAGATGAGTGTTGCTAGGATTCAGATGGCTAATCAAGAGATCAAAGGGAGGATGGAAGATCAGGATAAGAGACATGCTCTTATGGTGAAGCGCTTTGAGGTAGACACCGCTTATTATGGTAAGGTCAGCCAAGCCTTAGAGTCGTCCACAAGGGAGCACGACATCACCAAGGAGAAGTTGGCCAAAGCTTCGAAGGTCATTGAAGATGAGAAGAGAAGGCAAATCCTTGTGAGGGATCGGAGGGAAGACAGAGTCAGAATCCTTGTCGCCGAGTGGGAGGCAAAGCTGAAGATTAAGGAAACAGAGAATGTGAAGATCATTGCTGAGAGAGATCATTATATTGCTGAGAGAGATCACTACATTGCTGAGAGAGATCATTATTTTAGACAGATGAAGATTCACCAGAAGGAGATAGGGAGATTGCAGCAGGAGAACACTGAGCTCAGGTTTGCCGTGAAGTTTACCAAGATGGTAGATGATGCGGAGCCTTCTGTGGGGCCTTCTTCAGTGTAGCCTTTTTGTTATCATTTTGTGTGGATTACCGTCAGGCCTGTTGACGGAATTCACTTGATTGTATTTCCTTTCTGATTCTGGAGAATTGTAATGTGATTGGTATCGACTTGATGTATGACTCTCGCACATATAGTGCACCTTTTGATATGCAACAGTTATTTTCCTTCAGTGATCAATTTTCAAGCTTTATTTGCTTTCCTGTATGCACTCACATAGCACACACGTGGTTGGGTGGTATCTTTGCTAACTCATATATCTCTGATCTGTATGATGAAATCAAATGGTGAATGTCAGAATATTGCTGCCGGCTTATTATCTGTCCCGATGAAGCCGGGATCGAAGGACAGAATGTTCCTCATATGGATAGACATTGCATTCATGCATAATCATAATAACTTGTCTTCTATTTTGCAGGTGCCGGTTTCTAACGTGCTTGGTTGTTTCAGGAATCATTGCTCGTGCGCGTAGAGTCATTCCTTTGTACACAACCCGTCCGCATAGATATTTTACCAGATGCAACACACCCAGGCTGATGGATCTACCCATCACGGATGTTCTCGAGTTGAAAGAGAAAATGAATGAACTGATCAATATCATGCAAGGGATTGCTGTGGGCCAGAAAGCACTTGCTGATAAAGTGGAGAAGCTCGAGCGGGCTTCAGCTGCCAACAAGGGTGTCAATTTGGAGGGTGTCTCTAACCATGGCCTTGGTGGTTCCAGGGATGGAGGAGATCTTGGGAAGAGGACAACTGTTGGTGTGGTGACCAACAATGCTGGTGGTTTTTGTGCTGCCACAGGCGGTAGGCCCGGTCAGATGGGTAATAATATGAAGGACAGTCTGTTTCCTCCGTTCTTTGGGGCTGAGGAGGATAGAGAAGAGGACCGAGAAGCAGATCAATTCTCCATGCTTAATGAACCGTTCGGTCAATATGGTGTCCAACCACCAAACAAAGAGATTCAGTTGCTGGCAGAGAAGATCAGGGCTCTCGAAAGCTATGCCACTCCAGGGGTTGTGAATATGTCAAATATGGGGCTGGTTGAGGGGATTGTGATCCCACAGAAGTTCAAGGCGCCCGCATTTGATAAGTACAATGGGAGTTCTTGCCCGGAAACTCATCTCCAGGCTTTTGTCTGCAAAATTTCTGCCTATACTATGGATCAGAAGCTGTGGATGTACTTCTTCCAAGACAGTCTGTCCGGAGGATCCCTGGAATGGTACACCAAGCTGAAATCTTCTGATATCAAGAGATGGCAAGATCTTGGCGATGCATTCTTTAAACAGTACCTGTTTAACGCTGATATGGCTCCTAGTCATACCCAGCTGCAGGGTATGTCTCAAAAGCCTAATGAGGGGTTTAAGGAGTATGCACAGAGATGGAGGGAGTTGGCTGCCAGAGTTCAACCTCCATTGGTGGACCGGGAAATGTCGGATTTGTTCATGGGTACCCTGCAAGGGGCATTTGCTGAAAGACTGGTTGGATGTCCGGTTACCAATTTCGCTGACATTGTGGTGGCCGGAGAGAGAATAGAGAGTTGGTTAAAGCTGGGGAAAATCCAGGGTGGTAATGCTTCGTCATCTGGATCGAAGAAGCCCTTTGAAAACGGTCAGAGGAAGAAGGAGGGTGATACAAGTGCTGTGTATACCCAAAGAGGACAAAGTAGGGATCGTTACTACCAGCACACTGCTGCGGTAACCATTCCTGCTGATAATCAGCCTGCACAACAGCAACAACAACAACCACAACAACAAAGACACCCGTTTCAGCAGAGACCGTAGAGGGCCGGGTATCAAGTAAGAGGGAGAATGAATGATCGTCAGTTCGATAGGCCACCTGTGACCTATTCTTTTTTGTTGAAAAAGTTGAAAGACTTGGGGTTGGTCCAATTGAGAACTTTGGCTCCTTTGAGACCTGATCAGAGGCCAGCCAATTTTGATGAAAACGCCAAATGTGAATTTCATTCGGGTGCACCTGGACACAATGTAGAAAACTGCAAAGCTTTTAAGCATGTGGTCCAGGACTTGGTGGATTCTAAAGCTATCAACTTTGCTCCATCTCCTAACGTTAATGCTAATCCCATGCCCGCGCATGGTAAAATGGGGGTGAATGCAATCTCCGATGAGGGCAGAATTGGGCTGTTGAAGGTAGACCAGTTGAAGACTCCGTTGGCCGAGGTCAAGAGACAACTGTTAGAGAATGGGGTCTTTCCGGGCTGTGGTGATTGCTGTGCTGCGTGCATTGTTGCTCCGAATGGGTGTATACTCTTAAGGGAGGCTGTCCAGAGGCTGATGGACGTGGGAAGCCTCAGGTTTGAGAAGGCTGATTTGGGGAAGGAAGATGTCTCCACCATAACTATCTACTTCGACCCGGTTGATTTGTCGACGCTGGCTGATGCGGCTCCAGTTACTATCACGGTACCTGGGCCAATTCCTTATGACAAAGATGATGCCGTGCCGTGGAATTATGGTGGGGAGGTGTATTGTAACGGGGAGAAGCTGGAGGATCAAACTGCAAGTGAAACCATCATTTCAAGGGTGGACAATGCCGGACCCAGTGGTTTCACTCGTAGTGGAAGATTGTTTGCACCAGACACTTTGAGGGGTGGAGAAGGAGAAAAAGAAAAGAAAGAAAAGGCCGAGGCTTTAGCCAGGGCAAGAGGAAAACAAGTAGTGAACGAAGGTACTCCTGTGGTGACACCGACGCCTGGTGGGTCGGAGAACTTGATGATGAAGCGGAAGAATTTTTAAGGATCATCAAGAAGTCAGAGTACAAGCTTGTTGATCATCTGCAACAGACGCCATCCAAGATTTCGATCTTGTCTTTATTGCTGAGCTCCGAGGGGCATAGAGAGGCTTTGTTGAAAATTCTGAAGAGAGCCTATGTTCCCCAGGAGATCACAATCAATCAGTTGGAGACGGTGGTGTCGAATGTCAATGCCAGCCATGGGCTGGGTTTCACTGATCTGGACCTAACTGTGGATGGGAGGAATCATAATCAGGCTTTGCACATTGCTATGGAGTGTAAAGGGGCCGTGCTCTCGCACGTGTTGGTTGATACTGGCTCCTCCTTAAATGTGTTGCCAAAGAAAGCCCTGGCAAAGCTGGACTGTGAAGGGTTAATCTTGACGCCCACGGACCTGATAGTGAGAGCTTTTGACGGCTCAAAGCGGGCTGTGTTTGGAGAAGTGGAGCTCCCGGTGAAGATTGGGCCCGAGGTGTTTAAGTCCGTATTTTATGTCATGGATATTCAGCCGGCATACAGTTGCCTGTTGGGTCGCCCATGGATCCATGCTGCTGGGGCAGTGACTTCGACTTTGCACCAGAAACTGAAGTATATTTGGGACGGGCAGGTCGTCACCGTTTGTGGGGAGGAGGACATCTTCGTCAGCCACTTGTCATCGTTTAAGTATGTGGAAATGGACGGTGAGATATGGGAAACACCGAGTCAAGCATTCGAAACCGTCAAGGTGGAGAATGCTCTTTTTGCCAAAGAGGAGGAGAAACCGTCCATTTCTTCGTACAAGCAGGACGCTGAGGTGGTGAAGAGTGGGGAAGCTCCTGGTTGGGGGAAGATGATGGACATCGCCGCCAAGAAAGACCGATTCGGAGTGGGTTATCAGCCGGGCCGAGGCTCATCTGGACAAGGTAGAGGACGTCGTCCGTCGTTCACATTCACCAGTGCTGGAATGCTGGATCCAGATCACATATGTATGGTGGATGGAGAAGTTGACAATGACTGTGAAATTGATCAATGGATAAAGTCGTGCGCACCAGGGATGGAAGTCCAGAACTGGAAGGCTAAAAAGATCATCACTGTCACTCTGCTCGAAGAGTAATATTTTCTGTTTTCAATTTTATTTGCATGGAAGCCATACGTTTTATCCGAAACGTAATGGTTCATTGTAAGGGCCACCTCATGTTTGTTTTGCAAAATTTGCATCATAAATAAAAGTATGTTTTTCAATTAAAAGAGGTGTTCCCTGTTTTTCATTTATTTTTGCAGTTTAAAAATAAAAATAAAAATGGCAATGTTTTCATTTTCTTTTCAATTTGTCTCGCTCCGGTTCTAAAGCAATGCATGAATCAACATTCATGCAGATGCGATTTCTCTCCGGATCTCATTGATAACAATCCTGTTACACCCTCATATGACTTCGACAATCCGATCTATCATGCCGAAGAAGAAGGCGAAGAAGATTCTGAACTGCCAGAGGAATTAGCCAGATTGTTAAAACAAGAGGAGAAGGTGATTCAGCCGCACAAAGAGCAAGTTGAGATAGTGAATTTGGGTACCGACGAGGTCAGAAAAGAGGTGAAAATCGGGGCCGCTTTGGAGGGAAGTGTCAAGAGCAGAATGGTAGCATTGTTGAAAGAGTATGTCGACATCTTTGCCTGGTCTTATCAAGATATGCAAGGGTTGGATACTGATATCGTTGTGCACAAGCTACCGTTGAGAGCAGATTGTCCTCCAGTGAAGCAGAAGTTGCGCAGAACTCGACCTGAGATGGCAATGAAAATTAAGGAGGAAGTGTAGAAGCAGTGGGATGCTGGTTTCTTAGCTGTTACTAATTATCCGCCTTGGGTCGCGAACATTGTGCCGGTCCCGAAGAAAGATGGGAAGGTGAGAATGTGTGTGGACTACCGGGATTTGAACAGAGCTAGCCCGAAGGATGATTTCCCATTACCTCACATTGATGTGTTGGTAGATAATACGGCTCAGTTCTCGGTGTTTTCCTTCATGGATGGCTTTTCTGGCTATAATCAAATCAAAATGTCGCCAGATGATATGGAGAAAACAACGTTCATCACACCGTGGGGCACTTTTTGTTATAAGGTGATGCCATTCGGTCTCAAGAACGCCGGTGCTACTTATCAGAGGGCTATGGTGACTTTGTTTCATGATATGATTCATCATGAAATCGAATGTTATGTTGATGACATGATAGCAAAGTCCCAGACAGAAGAGGGGCATTTGGTAGATCTAGCCAAGTTGTTCGACCGGCTGAGACAGTTCAGACTGAGGTTGAATCCGAATAAGTGCACTTTCGGGGTGCGGTCCGGTAAATTGCTGGGGTTCATTGTAAGTGAAAAAGGAATCGAGGTGGATCCTGCTAAAGTAAAAGCAATACAAGAAATGCCTGAACCGAGAACAGAGAAAGAGGTTCGTGGTTTCTTAGGTAGATTGAACTACATTTCACGGTTCATATCTCATCTAACCGCCACGTGTGAACCTATATTCAAGTTATTGAGGAAAGATCAAACGGTCAGGTGGAATAATGATTGCCAAGCGGCATTTGAAAAGATAAAAGAGTATTTGCAGGAGCCTCCGATTCTGATGCCTCCTGTGGAGGGACGTGTCGCATTACGCGAAAAACCGGCGGGAAAACAAAACAACAGAGCCGCCACCGTGCGTTATTTATTCCAAAAGAGGGAAAGGAAACGATCGAAGTAAACCTGGAAAAGACATGGTCTCGCGACCAGAGAGAGATGGGATCAGGAGTCGGTTATGCGAAGGGAAGGTATTAGCACCCCTACGCATCCGTCGTACTCGACGGGATCCACGCACAAAAGGAAGGATAAAGGTTGCTAAAAACTGCTCAAACAATCACACAAGGTTGGAAAGAGACACAGGAAAGACAAAAGAAACTAACTCAGCAGGATATCGCATCCTGGGCCTACGTAGTCTGTCAGGCACAGACATCAGAGTAGACGTAGTTCGGGACAGGGGAAACGTGCTCGCTAGGATGTCGCATCCTATGCATACGTATCTTCTCGGACTAAAGAAGAATCAGAGCACTCGTAGCTCGGCTAACGCACGCCAAACAAAACCACACAGGAAACCGACTGCCAATCGCTGGACTTATGTCAGACTCCAACAAGCAAACAAGACACAGGAAACCAACTGCCAATTGCTGGACTTACGTCAGACTCCAAACACACACAAAGGGTTGAAAAAGAAAAAAGGGCGCCCGGAGAGATCAGCTCATCTCCTGCCTACGTACCTCATCTGGTATGAGGATCAGGGCGACGTAGTTCCCCTACGCAGGGAAAGAACTTCTAACCTAACCAGAGACTGGGAAATGACAAACTAGAAGGGAGACTAACTCGAGCCTAATAGTTATCATGTAAATTCACCATGGTCCTAGGTTGAAGTTTCTATCTAACTTGCACAGGGAGCAAGCTATCCTAAACAACACAAGCAAAGCGAACATACACACAATTAGCACACACTATATACAAACAAAGTGGGCTCACACAAGGTTAGGCTGTGAAACACAAGCCAACTGGGATCGGGTGATGTTAGCTCTTAACCCTAACATTGAGAGTTAGGGTGAAGCAGATGAGATGGGAAGTGAGGGTAAGACCTCACAGCTCTTATCCCTGGCCTGGGAGAGCTTCAGACAAATGAAAGTGTGGGAGTTCAGAAAGTAGGAACTCTTCTCCACATGTGACTGACACAACAAAGATCTTGGGTTAGTATCCACAATGCATCAACACAAGGTGTGTGAGCAAAGTGGATTACACACTGAACAGCAGGAGATGGATTACACATCTCTTTTATCTGCCAATTGCCTTATCAAAGGACTTTTCCTGCTTGGCACAAAGATAAACAAACACAAGCATTGCCTCTTAAGGAGGGCTTCAGACAGGTGCCTGCCCAAGCAACAGGACAGGTCTTCCAGACTACATGAAGTCAAAGAGTTATAACTCAAATGGTTAAGCAACCAAGCAAAGCAAAAGCAAGTTCAAAATGAACTTACGCAACTTATGTACCTGAAAAAAATCTAACTCAATCAGTATACAACTCAAAAAGTCAAACAGACAACCAATAGTCAACAGTCAACAGTACACATTTAAACAATCAATGCAAGCCACAAGCCCAAACTCAAATGAGCTAAAATCCACCTACAAAACAACTCAAGATCAGTCACCATTAACCAATTAGTCAACTCGAGCAAGTGAATCAATCCCATTATGGCCATGTGCTTCTTATCCTGAAAACAAAGCTCAAACATGAGAGGCAAACCACTAGGTCAAGGCCTAGGGTCAAAGAGGGAGAAATAATTCAAAACAGAACATGAAATTCAACATGAATCAACCTCAATCAATTAAGAACACAATCCAAAATGTCTCATGTCAATAACATCAACCAAGTTCATTTCATAAACCAATCATGGCAAGGTATGCAAGTTGAAAGCACATTGAGACAACAGAATGAACAAATGCACATTAATTCAAAAATGATTCAATAAATCTCAACAAAATTCATGGCTAAATAGAACACACAACATGATCAACACACACAAAATTAGGGCAATTGGACATGATTTGGCATGGTAATTGTAACACCCTTCTAAAATGCCCCAAATATTTAATTAAAACAACAAATATATATCAGAGTAGATATGCAATTAAGGGTGTCACACAATCACTTCACACCATTCACCAAAATAACTGTCATGCTCTTTATTTAATCAAAATAAACATTGCATAATTCGCAGCGGATAGAAATCAAATCAATCATGCAAAACATGTAACACATTACATGTAAACTGGTTCAACAACCAACAATAAAACAATTAAAACATCCCTTCCCGATGTTACATCTACCAGAGCATGACCCACTAAGGAACTACACTAGACTCCAAGTACTAGCTCCTACTCAATCACTGCTCGTTACCTGAAAAATAGTTGTAAGGGTGAGTTCCTCAATCGATATAATAAGCATTATAAAATATCATGTAATGTTAAGTAAATTAACACATTTCATCACCCTAATCATATCACACATTCAGCAACGGCAACATAAACTCATAATCATACTCATACTCATACTCATACTCAACACAACCACAAAACACACGTATAATATTGGAACACATCCATTCATATTATACGCCATACATACATTATGCAATGAGACTCCATGCATGCGGTACCGACTATTCGTGAACACATAGTTCAACCTCACCGACCAAATCCAGGTACGGCTACCAAGCTCACTAGTCCCACTCATTTGAGACCTAGTGACTCACTCACTAATTCCTCACCATGGGAATTAGCTACCACCCCAAGGGCTATGCTATGCACGCTAAATCACCTAGCATGCAAACATCAACAACAGTCCACAATGACTAACTCACTAATTCCTCACCATGGGAATTAGCTACCACCATAAAGGCCACACTATGCATGCTAAATCACCTAGCATACAACCATCAACAACGATCCACAATGGACATATGCTCACACTCTAAGCCATAAAACAGTCCATCCACAATTATACATAATATATACATTCACAACATTATGCATATTTTCACACATCATCAGCATATTTATCACATAATCATATCATGTCATGCCAAATAAGTTAATCACAGTATTAGCACCCTCTACTAATACCTATACTACTCAAAACAACGGGAAATGATCCCTACTATATCACACACCGATATAGGCCAACCATCAAATATGTACACAACATTTAAATACCAATTTTCCCACTTTTCAACAGTGTTAACCGGTTAACGCCCTGGGTTAACCGGTTAACGCAGGACAGAACACGCTTTCTGGCAAAACTCAACAGTGTTAACCGGTTAACGCCCTGGGTTAACCGGTTAACGCAGGACAGAACACGCTTTCTGGCAAAACTCAACAGTGTTAACCGGTTAACGCCCTGGGTTAACCGGTTAACGCAAGACAGACAGCAATTTTTTCCATAATTCAAAACAGTGTTAACCGGTTAACGCCCTGGGTTAACCGGTTAACGCAAGACAGAAAGTTGTCCCTGCGCTAACAGCGAAACGGACGCAGAATTCTCCGTATTTTCCACCGTTGGAGGACTTTCGGACCTCCGATTCCGACTTCGTAAAAAGCTATACGTTCGGAAAATCACAACTAACCCAAATACAGATTCAATTACAGTTTTCACATCATCTATTCATCACAATTTTTCAACATTCATAATCCAATTAGGGTCAAATCAACGGCTTATCACTACCCATTACATGTTAACCCATAATACCCATTAAACGACGATAAACCCCCTTACCTGAGTTAATCCGGCAATCCTTTAGCTTCAAGCTTTTCTCTTCTCCAACCTTCGTTCTCTTGCTCTTCCTCTTTGCCCTTTCTCCACTTCTCTGCCGCTTCTCTGTTTTCACGTGAAAACCCTCTTTACCAAATGAAACTCTTTTTCTTATTCCAACTTATATATTCCAATAATAAAATCCAATAATATTCTAAATTATTTAATTAAATTAATAAATATAATATTAACTTAAATTAAATAATTATCTTATTTTATCGGGGTGTTACAACTCTCCCCCACTAAAAGAGTTTTCGTCCTCGAAAACATACCTCAAGCGAATAACTCGGGATAAGACTCCTTCATCTGACTCTCAAGTTCCCAAGTCACATTGCCACCTGCTGGTCCTCCCCAAGCTACCTTTACCAAAACAATCTCTTTACCCCGCAACTGCTTCAATTCTCGATCCTCGATCCTCATAGGTGATGTTTCAACAGTCAGGTTATCTCTCACCTGTACATCATCTACTTGGACCACATGCGACGGATCAAAAATGTACCTCCTCAACTGAGACACATGAAAAACCTCATGCAAATTCGCAAGTGACGGCGGTAAAGCGATACGATAGGCTACCTCCCCTATCCTCTCCAAAATCTGATAAGGACCAATAAATCGAGGTGTCAACTTCCTCGACTTCAAAGCTCGACCAACCCCAGTTATCGGAGTAACACGAAGAAACACATGATCTCCCTCTTGAAACTCAAGTGACTTCCTCCTCTTGTCATGATAACTCTTCTGACGACTCTGAGCAATTCTCATCTTCTCCCGAATCATCTTAATCTTTTCCGTAGTCTGTTGAACAATCTCCGGTCCAACTACAGCACTCTCACCGGACTCATACCAACATAAAGGTGTCCGACATCTCCTACCATACAAAGCTTCAAACGGTGCCATACCAATGCTCGAATGAAAACTATTGTTGTAGGTAAACTCAATCAAAGGTAAATAACAATCCCAAGCACCTCCCTTTTCCAAAACACAAGCCCTCAAAAGATCCTCTAGTGACTGAATCGTCCTCTCAGTCTGACCATCAGTCTGCGGATGATATGCAGAACTCAATCTCAGCTTAGTTCCCATAGCCCTCTGCAAACCTTCCCAGAACTTCGATGTAAATCTAGGATCTCTGTCCGAAACAATACTCGACGGAATACCATGCAAACTTACAATTTTCTCAATATACAATTCAGCAAATCTCTCTAACGGATAATCCATTCTGATCGGAATGAAATGAGCCGATTTTGTCAATCTGTCAACAATCACCCAAATAGCTTCAAAATTCTTAATCGTCCTCGGTAAACCCGAAACAAAATCCATACTGATACTATCCCACTTCCACTCTGGAATAGCCAACGGTTGCATTAGCCCAGACGGCTTCTGATGCTCAATCTTTGACTTCTGACAAGTCAAACAAGAATAAACAAAACTCGCAATTTCTCTTTTCATTCCCGGCCACCAAAATAACTTTTTCAAATCATGATACATCTTCGTAGCTCCAGGATGAATACTCAGGCCACTACGATGTCCTTCCTCAAGAATACTCTTCTTAAGTTCGGTAACATTCGGAATACACACCCGATTACCAAATTTCAAAACACCATTCTCATCAACTCTGAATTCACCACCTTGACCTTGATTCACTAGAGTCAACTTATCAACCAAAAGCACATCGGATTTCTGACCCTCTCTAATCTCATCCAGAATACCACTCGTTAACTTCAACATTCCCAATTTAACACTATTGTGAGTACTCTCACACACCAAACTCAAGTCTCTAAACTGCTCAATTAAATCCAATTCCTTAACCATTAACATAGACATATGCAATGATTTCCGACTCAATGCATCAGCCACTACGTTTGCTTTACCCGGATGGTAATTCAAACCAAAGTCATAATCCTTCAGAAACTCTAACCATCTCCTCTGTCTCATATTCAGCTCTTTCTGATCAAACAAATACTTTAAACTTTTATGGTCACTGAAAACCTCAAATCTTGACCCGTACAAGTAATGCCTCCATAACTTCAGAACAAACACCACAGCTGCCAACTCTAAATCATGTGTCGGATAGTTCCTCTCATGAACCTTCAGTTGTCTCGAAGCATAAGCTACAACCTGCTTATTCTGCATCAACACACCACCCAAACCCAACAATGAAGCATCACAGTAAACCTCAAATGGTTCTGACGGCCTTGGTAATATCAGAATAGGAGCAGTAGTTAACCTTCTCTTTAACTCTTGGAAACCTTCTTCACATTTTGAGTCCCAAACAAACGCTTGCCCCTTTCTAGTCAACATCGTCAACGGTAACGCCAACTTAGAAAATCCCTCAATGAATTTCCTATAATAACCTGCCAAACCAAGGAAACTTCGAATCTCAGCAACAGACTTAGGAGCTTCCCACTTAGATACCGCTTCTATCTTAGAAGGATCAACAGCAACACCACCTCTTGAAATCACATGACCAAGAAAACTAACCTCTTCTAACCAAAATTCACACTTTGACAGTTTAGCAAATAACTTCTTTTCTCGCAGGACTCCTAAAACCACTCTCAAATGCTCAGCATGCTCTTCTTCAGATTTCGAATACACCAAAATGTCATCAATAAACACCACAACAAACTTATCTAGGTACGGATGGAAAATCCTATTCATATACTCCATAAATACTCCAGGCGCATTAGTCACACCAAAAGGCATTACAGAATACTCATAATGTCCATACCTTGTTCTGAAAGCAGTCTTCTGAATATCCTCAGTTTTCACACATATCTGATGATACCCAGATCTCAAATCTATCTTGCTGAACACACTCGCACCAACCAATTGATCCATCAAATCATCAATCCTCGGCAAAGGATACCGATTCTTGATCGTCACTTTATTCAGTTGCCTGTAGTCCACACACAACCTCATAGTACCTTCTTTCTTCTTAACCAATAACACTGGTGCACCCCACAGTGACACACTCGGACGAATAAATTTCTTATCCAACAGATCTTCCAACTGACTCTTCAATTCAGTTAACTCAACAGCAGACATACGGTACGGAGCCATCGATATCGGTCTAGTACCAGGTACCAAATCAATCGAGAACTCAACTTCACGCTCTGGCGGTAATTCATTCACTTCTTCAGGAAACACATCAGGAAAATCACACACCACAGCTAGATCGCAAATCACCAGTTTATCTTTAGCCTCCAAAGTCGCTAACAGCATAAACAACTCTGCCCCATCTGCTACTGCTTCATTCACCTGCCTCGCTGATAGAAACAAATCCTTTCCTTCCTCAATCTCAGGAAAAATCACAGTCTTATCAAAACAATTGATATAGACTCGGTTAAACACCAACCAGTTCATACCCAAGATACCATCAACCTGCACTAGTGGAAGACACACTAGGTCCATCCCAAAGTCTCTACCAAAAATACTCAAGGGACAATTTAAACAAACTGAAGTAGTAGTCACTGAACCCTTCACAGGAGTATCAATCACCATACTACCATGCATCTCAGATATCTCTAACTTAAGTTTCACAGCACAATCCAAAGATATAAAGGAATGAGTAGCACCTGTGTCGATAATAGCCACAAGAGGAAAGCCATTAATATAACACGTACCTCTGATCAAACGATCATCTGCAGAAGTCTCAGAACCCGATAAGGCAAAGACCTTGCCTCCCGACTGGTTCTCTCTCTTCGGCTTAGGACACTGTGGACTGATATGACCCACCTCTCCACAGTTGAAACAAGTCACAGTCTTCAACCGGCACTCTGCAGCCAAGTGACCACCTTTTCCACACTTGAAACACTTCTTCTCAATACTGGTACACTCATGGATACGATGTCCAGCCTGACCACACCTGTAACACTTAGCAGGAGCACTGGAGTCTCCCCCACTAGGCCTCTTCATTCCACTCTGCCTCTGGAAACCTTTGCCAGCTGCATACGGTTTTCCACGATCATTCTGATTCTTGCCTTTCCTATCAACCCTCTGCTGATAGCTCTCCGCTCTGGCCTTGGTATCCTGTTCGAAAATCCTGCAACAGTCAACCAAGTCAGAGAACACTCTGATCCGCTGATACCCAATAGCCTGCTTGATCTCGGGACGTAACCCGTTCTCAAACTTCACACATTTCGAAAATTCCCCAGTAGCCTCATCATAGGGAGTGTAATATTTCGACAGCTCTGTGAACTTAGCAGCATACTCAGTAACAGACCTGTTACCCTGCTTCAATTCTAAGAACTCTATCTCTTTCTTTCCTCTGACATCTTCTGGAAAGTACTTCCTCAGGAATCTCTCTCTGAACACAGCCCAAGTGGTCTCAGCATCCCCAGCAGCTTCCAACTCAGAGCGGGTAGCAACCCACCAATCATCTGCTTCCTCTGACAGCATATGCGTACCGAACCTGACCTTCTGGTTATCGGCACACTCAGTCACTCGGAAGATCCTCTCGATTTCCTTCAACCACTTCTGAGCACCATCTGGATCGTATGCTCCCTTGAACATTGGAGGATTGTTCTTATGGAACTCACTCAGTTGACGAGCAACTCCCATTCCCACAACATTCGGATTCCCTCCAAGTACTCCAGCTAGCATACCCAGAGCCTCAGCAATCGCAGCATCGTCTCTACCTCTTCCAGCCATCTCTATTCTGAGAACCCAACAAGATAAAACAATAAGCACTGATAGGGTTACACAACACCTATCACGTACAGGGGAAACAGAATAATTACGACTCGACTCGACCGACTATGCTCTGATACCACTAATGTAACACCCTTCTAAATTATCCCAAATATTTAATTAAAATAGCAACATATATCAATCAGAGTAAATATGCAATTAAGGGTGTCACACAATCACTTCACACCATTATCCATAATAATTAGTCATGCTCATTATTTAACTCAAAACATAGAGTATTGCACAATACGCAGCGGATAGAGATCAAATCGATCATGCAAAACATGTAACACATTACATGTAAACTGGTTCAACAACCAACAATAAAACAATTAAAACATCCCTTCCCGATGTTACATCTACCAGAGCATGACCCACTAAGGAACTACACTAGACTCCAAGTACTAGCTCCTACTCAATCACTGCTCGTTACCTGAAAAATAGTTGTAAGGGTGAGTTCCTCAATCGATATAATAAGCATTATAAAATATCATGTAATGTTAAGTAAATTAACACATTTCATCACCCTAATCATATCACACATTCAGCAACGGCAACATAAACTCATAATCATACTCATACTCATACTCATACTCAACACAACCACAAAACACACGTATAATATTGGAACACATCCATTCATATTATACGCCATACATACATTATGCAATGAGACTCCATGCATGCGGTACCGACTATTCGTGAACACATAGTTCAACCTCACCGACCAAATCCAGGTACGGCTACCAAGCTCACTAGTCCCACTCATTTGAGACCTAGTGACTCACTCACTAATTCCTCACCATGGGAATTAGCTACCACCCCAAGGGCTATGCTATGCACGCTAAATCACCTAGCATGCAAACATCAACAACAGTCCACAATGACTAACTCACTAATTCCTCACCATGGGAATTAGCTACCACCATAAAGGCCACACTATGCATGCTAAATCACCTAGCATACAACCATCAACAACGATCCACAATGGACATATGCTCACACTCTAAGCCATAAAACAGTCCATCCACAATTACATACATAATATATACATTCACAACATTATGCATATTTTCACACATCATCAGCATATTTATCACATAATCATATCATGTCATGCCAAATAAGTCAATCATAGTATTAGCACCCTCTACTAATACCTATACTACTCAAAACAACGGGAAATGATCCCTACTATATCACACACCGATATAGGCCAACCATCAAATATGTACACAACATTTAAATACCAATTTTCCCACTTTTCAACAGTGTTAACCGGTTAACGCCCTGGGTTAACCGGTTAACGCAGGACAGAACACGCTTTCTGGCAAAACTCAACAGTGTTAACCGGTTAACGCCCTGGGTTAACCGGTTAACGCAGGACAGAACACGCTTTCTGGCAAAACTCAACAGTGTTAACCGGTTAACGCCCTGGGTTAACCGGTTAACGCAAGACAGACAGCAATTTTTTCCATAATTCAAAACAGTATTAACCGGTTAACGCCCTGGGTTAACCGGTTAACGCAAGACAGAAAGTTGTCCCTGCGCTAACAGCGAAACGGACGCAGAATTCTCCGCATTTTCCACCGTTGGAGGACTTTCGGACCTCCGATTCCGACTCCGTAAAAAGCTATACGTTCGGAAAATCACAACTAACCCAAATACAGATTCAATTACAGTTTTCACATCATCTATTCATCACAATTTTTCAACATTCATAATCCAATTAGGGTCAAATCAACGGCTTATCACTACCCATTACATGTTAACCCATAATACCCATTAAACGACGATAAACCCCCCTTACCTGAGTTAATCCGGCAATCCTTTAGCTTCAAGCTTTTCTCTTCTCCAACCTTCGTTCTCTTGCTCTTCCTCTTTGCCCTTTCTCCACTTCTCTGTCGCTTCTCTGTTTTCACGTGAAAACCCTCTTTACCAAATGAAACTCTTTTTCTTATTCCAACTTATATATTCCAATAATAAAATCCAATAATATTCTAAATTATTTAATTAAATTAATAAATATAATATTAACTTAAATTAAATAATTATCTTATTTTATCGGGGTGTTACAGTAATCAAATTCATCAAGTCAAGGCCATCAAAACAGGCTCAAATGTGACACAATTTGATACATCAACTTAGCACAAGCCTAAAACAGAAATGGTAATTGGTAAAAACCTCAAACCAAAGCTAAAACAAACTTCAACATGTCTAGAAACAATGTGCAAAATTTCACATTCATATCATAAACCACAAGCATTTCACAAATGATTGAAATTCAAGACTATCCAAAAGTGCACAAATGGCAATCCAGCAAGAAAAATCTCAAACAAATCAGAAATGAATCCAAAAATTCCAAGAAAATTCATGATCAATCACAACATCCATAGGAAGCATCATACAAAAAATCACATCATTTGGAGTTTATTTGGCAGGGCAAATCAATTAATCAAATTGAGCAAGCAAAGGTCTGACACACATTGCCTCACCTACATTCACAAGATCATAACTCAGCAACCACAAATGATAAAAATGCAAACTCAACACCAAAATGTCCATCATGAAGTCTAGTTTAAGCATATCAAATTTCATAATCATTGGATTAAAACTCATCATTTCACAATGGATATGGCAAGCAAGGTACAAAAAACATGTATGTTCATAATCCCTAGCACCAATTGATTTTCAGCCAAGCACAATTTCTGGAAAAATGCTCATAAAAAACTAGAAACAATAAGGAGCATGATGTAAAAAATCCCACATTATTTGGATCAATATTCATTTAGTTATGAATTTTTAAAGTGAAAGAAAAATTAAAAAAACATGAAGAAGCATGTATGAATGTGGTATGGAGGGAAAAGAGAAAATGGCAAAGGCATTTGAATAATTGTTGGAGCCAGGGATCGAAGGGAAGCAACATTTAAAAGGTGGCGCTAGTACATGAAACTCTGCGTTTCATTAAACGCACGTGGACAACCAAAGCAACCCTGGCCAATCATATTGCCATGCGTACGCCACATGGACCAATACATGTCCAGCCTCTCATAAACACATGCAGGATTTCAGAAACACGCTTCAATGGATCTAAATGCATTCTGGAAACGAAATTCATCAACATTCAAGCGCATTCATCATGTTCATACAAGGCCAAGAACAAATGTTCACAGAAACACAAAATAATCACATCATCGTGTTCATCTTTCATCACACATCACAAATCTAAACATGATTTAACCTAATTCCACATATCATGAACAAATCGAAGCTAGGAACATTCACATGTCAAACTTTAGATCAGCATAACTATCTCAATAATGCATGGAAATTAATGATTCAAGGCTCAGTTTGCTCAGTGTTCAAAGATCTATCATAATCACATAATAATTTCATGAATTAAGGGAATCGATTTCTGACCTTGATGAAGCTACAGAACTGGAATTGATGATGTTAGACCTTGTAATGCTCAAACAGTTCTTCCAAAGCTCTTGTATGATTGAATGGATGAAGGTTTGAAGGTTAATTGTGCTTGATTCCACAGAAATATGAAACTGCCATTGATGAATGCAAGCTTCGAGCTGCTTCAAATCTTCATAAATTCCTTTGATTCCTGCCTCAACAATGCTCAACTATGCTTCCAGGTGAGGAATGAATCAAGAACTAGGCAATGTATTTGAAGAATATTGAAGAAAAAAGTGAGAGCAAATTTGAAGAAACTAGATCTAGATCTGAATTCTGATTGTGCTCATGCAGAAATCTGTTATGATTAGCTATATATATGCTGTGTTAATCATGTTGTTAATCACAATTAAGCCAAATGGTAATGGATTAGTGAAAACAAGGTGTGGATGCAAATTTGAATAATGCACCTTATGCATGGAAAGGCAATGTAACAGTGCACGAATCAGTCTTGAATTCACTTGAAAAACCAATTTGGAGCCAAATGCAAGTGGTAGAATGTGAAAACAATGCTTCATTTTCAAATTTGAATTTTCCCTCCAAAATTCAAATGAAAAACCAAAAAATTATGTGATGGAAATGCATGGCATGTGATGCATGATTTGGATAGTAGAGGTCAAAACATGAATGTTGCAAAAAGAGCCATCTCATTTGGACATTTGGTTAAAAAGCTATGCATGTTTGAAGTTCAAATTCACTTGACCATGATTGGTCCATATCTTTTCAACCACACATGAGAAATTCATGATCTTGGACTTTTTGGAAATGGGAGAGCAAGATCTTCAACTTTCATGTTGGACAAAATTTCATTTGAAGCTTTCTTGATGATGTAATCTTGAGGAGAAAACCTTTCCATTTTTGGCAATTTCAAATTACAGGTCACTTACTATTTTTGGAAAGTTTTGATCTGACCTCAAATTCTTCAATGTTGATGTTTGAAATGTCAAATGAGACTTGTATGGACATGAATGAGGCCTCTCTAACCATCTCCCACCTTCAAATCCATGATTGAACTGACAGTTGACCTTGGTTGACTTTATAGGGTTTCAGATGAATTGCATCTTGACTGATGAGCTTTGAGCCTTCAATGCTTGGCCAAACCACTTCAAAATGATCCTTGGGTCACATGAACTCATTGAACCAACCCTAGGGCTTTGATCTCATAGGAAATGCACTTGCTTACTTGCACAGTTGAATCTTCTGACCAGTCTGACTGATGACATGTGATGGACTATGCAAATGTTAACGCAATGTTAATGACCTAAAATGAAAATGTATGTACAAAATGGGAGGTGAAAATTTGAGGTGCTACAGGACGACCGTTAATTCTGTACTTGACGGTCCTCGAGGGGTCTATGGGGTGCGTACTGGGGCAGCATGACGAGTCTGGTCGAAAAGAGCATGCCATATACTACCTTAGCAAAAAGTTTACCGACTGTGAAACAAGATATTCACTGCTCGAGAAAACTTGCTGTGCTTTGGTCTGGGCTGCTCGCCGACTGAGGCAATATATGTTGGTTCATACCACTTTATTGATTTCCAATATGGATCCAATCAAGTACATTTTTGAGAAGCCAGCATTGACCGGACGGGTTGCGAGGTGGAAAATGATCTTGACTGAATATGATATCCAATATACCTCTCAGAAAGCAATCAAGGGGAGTGTATTGTCTGATTACCTCGCCCAGCAACCCATTGAGGATTATCAACCGATGAAGTTTGAATTCCCTGATGAGGACATCATGTTTCTCAAATCGAAAGATTGCGAGGAACCAATCCCGGAGGAGGGGCCTGACCCTGAATCCGAATGGATTCTGATGTTTGATGGGGCCGTTAACGTGAATGGTAGCGGTGTTGGTGCTGTTTTGGTTACGCCGAAAGGATCCCACATTCCTTTTGCTGCCCGACTAACATTTGAGTGCACCAACAACGTGGCTGAATATGAAGCTTGTATCCTGGGGATTGAAGAGGCGATTGATTTGAGGATCAAGAACCTTGTTATATATGGAGATTCAACTTTGGTTGTGAATCAAGTTAACGGAAAATGGTATACGCATCAATCTCATTTAGTTCCATACCGAGACTATGCGAGGAGATTGTTGACGTTTTTCACCAAGGTGAAAATGCATCATGTGCCTAGAGAAGAGAATCCTTTGGCAGATGCTTTGGCTACTCTGGCCGCCTTGATTAAGGTGCATTGGTGGAATCAGTTCCCCAGTGTTGAGGTGGGACGTCTGGATAGACCGGCTTATGTATTTGCTGTTGACACAGTGCCTGATGATGAGAAGCCATGGTATTACGATATCAAGCGCTATCTGGAGACCCAAGAGTATCCTGAGGGAGCATCCAAAAGGGACCGAAAGACTCTGCGGAGATTGGCCATGGTGTTCTACTTGAATAAGGATGGGGTTTTGTACAAGAGGAATTTTGATTGGGTTTTGCTCAGATGTGTTGATAATAAAGAAGCAAGCCAGTTGATGAAGGAGGTTCATGAGGGGTCGTTTGGTACCCATGCCAGTGGGAATGCAATGGTGAAAAAGATGCTAAGGGCAGGTTATTACTGGATGACAATGGAGGCCCAATGTTTCAATTTCGTGCGGAAGTGTCATAAATGCCAGATTTATGCTGACAAGGTGCACGTGCCTCCAAATCCGTTGAGCTTGATGTCGTCTCCATGGCCGTTTGCTATGTGGGGCATTGATATGATTGGGAAGATTGAGCCTACGGCTTCGAATGGGCATGGGTTCATATTAGTGGCTATTGATTACTTCACCAAGTGGGTGGAAGCAGCCTCTTATACGAATGTGACAAAGCAGGTCGTTGCCAGATTTCTCAAGAGAGACATCATTTGCAGATATGGGGTTCCCGAGAGAATCATTACTGATAATGGTTCTAATTTGAACAACAAGATGATGGCAGAACTGTGCCGGGAATTCAAGATCGAACATCACAATTCTTCGCCTTATCGTCCAAAGATGAATGGGGCGGTTGAGGCAGCCAATAAAAATATAAAGAAGATTGTGCAGAAGATGGTCGTGACCTATAAGGATTGGCACGAGATGTTGCCATTTGCATTGCATGGGTATCGAACTTCGGTGCGTACATCTACCGGGGCAATGCCTTTCTCGCTCGTATATGGAATGGAAGCGGTGCTACCGGTTGAGGTTCAAATTCCCTCTTTAAGAGTCCTGATGGACGTGAAATTGCAAGAGGCCGAATGGGTAAGGACCCGGTATGAAGAGTTGAGCCTGATTGAGGAAAAGAGGCTGGCGGCCATCTGTCATGGGCAGTTGTACCAGCAGCGGATGAAGCGTGCTTTTGACCGAAAGGTGCGACCTCGTGTGTATCATGTGGGTGATTTGGTGCTGAAAAGGATCCTTCCTCCTCAAAACGATCGTAGGGGCAAGTGGACACCCAATTATGAAGGTCCATTCGTGGTCAAGAAGGTTTTCTTTGGCGGAGCCTTGTTGTTGACGACCATGGATGGCGAAGATTTTCCATCCCCTGTGAATGCGGACGCAGTTAAAAAATACTTCGTATAAAGAGACCCGCTGGACGAAAAGAATAAAATAGTCCAGGCAAAAATGGGCATCCCGGCGAACCGGAAAAATGAAAAAGGTTCGGGCAAAAATTAGGGATAAAAAGAAAAACTGTACACCCGGCAAGTCGAAAACCTGAAAAGGCGACTTGGGCAAAAAAGGGTATCCCGGTGGACTGAAAACCCGAAAGGGCGGTCCAGGCAAAAGAGGGATTGAAACGAACAACTGCGTCTGGCATGATCGTTTGTACTTTGGATATGACATGGGTAATCCCCGATAGGGATCAATCGGAAATGTTTTGTTCAGAAGGCAGAAAAGCACGGAGAGTCTGAGAACATATGGGGTGTAACCGAGTTGGAACTCGATGAGATCACGGGTTCACATTGCCATTAGGATAGATTTTTCCTTTTGTGCGCAATTACCTCTTTTCAGGAATTGCTTCCTTTGTATTGCTCAATTTGAGCCACACTTTTTCAATCAATAAAATGCATATTCAGTCAAATAATTTTGTTTTTGTTATCATTACCGCTTTGATTGCAGAAACATCCAGTTATTTTGATAGAGAATCTTTGCATTTTAAGACGTACAGGTCCCTTCCAATGCATGTTTATAAGATTGAAAACTTGAAATCTTATTCGGAAGGTTGAGCGACCCAAGTGTTGAAATCTTGACACGCCTGAGGCACGTTTTTATCTAACGATCTCTTTTGCAGGTACTGTTAGGTGTTTTCACTCACTTGCAGGTTGTGATGTGGAAGTTTTTTGACAAAAGATCCCCGTGGAGTCCAATCAGGGACGAATGAATGGAAGAATGGTGAAAAGACGGGAAAAGACGTACGACGATCCTGGATATTAATCAAGAAGACTCTTCAAAGTCTGAAGATTGGAAAGTCTGTATGAATCTAAGGAGTTTGCTCTCCGTCGAGTACGGAGGAGGCGAGAATACAAGGTGATGAATCAGAAAAGTCCAGACGAGTCTGGGAGTTCTCAAAATTGGAAAGCTGACACCGGATTTGGATGTTGAGTACCATGGTTCGACGAGTCGACGGGTGTTCAGTGCCAGAACTTCCTGGTTTCCCCAAGTAGAGTTGGGATTGTTACCTCCTCAGCAGATTCGAGGTCTGTGTCTTCCCTAGCAGGGTCGGGATGGTTATTTCCCCCAGCGGGTTTGAGATCGGTGTTTCCTCAGCAGCCAGGCCTGAAGGTTGCTGTTTCCCCAGTGGAGGTATCTATTGGTGGTGGTTATTTCTCCGAGCAGAGTCGGGATTGTTATATCCCCAGCAAGTCAGAGATTGTTGGTTTCCCCACAGAGTGAGTTGGTGGTTCTTTCCCCAGCGAAGTCCCCAAGCGGATCGGGTGCAGAGGAGGTTATCCATGGTGAGGGTGGCCTATTTCCCAGCAGCAGCGTTATTCCCCAGCAGGGTGGAGGTTGGAGTGTTGTCGAGTTCCTCAGCAGAGTGTTTCGAGCTCCCCAGAAGAGTCCCTTGAGGGGGATACTTTTTATGCATTCATCATGTAGATAAGCATAGCATATTGCATAGCTAATCGCGTAGCATTTCCATGATTATGGAGCATTACGCTAAAAAAGGTCATGCATCATAATTGCAAGCATAGGCTAATCTCAAGCCGTGGTTACCGTTTGAGATTTGGTTTTGCCAGTGGGTGAAGGTGTTACTCAAACCGTGGTTACCGTTTGAGGAGTGGTTTTGCTAGTTGGAAAATCAGCAGCATTGCAAGTATCAGTTACTCGAGCCGTGGTTACCGCTTGAGATTTGGTTTCGTCGGATGGTGAAGATGTTACTCTGAGGAGTTTGGCATCATGATTTTAATCAACAGTATTCTCCAGTAGTGCGATATTGGAGGAAGGGTTTCTGTCGTACGGAGATGGGAATGATGATCAAGGAAGTCTCGGGGTCCAAAAAGTAAAGTAAAGAGAAAGAAAATAATCCCCAGCGGAGCATAAAGTGTTCGTTTGCTAGGGTTGAATAGAGAATAGCCGGTTCATGGCTTGTTATCCCCAGCATGGGTCGTCAGCACGCGTGCCGCCTCATTTATCACTATTCCTTATCTTTGTCGATGCTGACAGGCATGAAAGTTTTCCGGTGATCAGACCGAGGTGGTATTCAGACCAGTTTCCGATTTTCAGATCGAAGAAGTTTCCGACGTTCAGGTCGAAGAACTTATGGCAGTCAGGCCAGTTTTCCAGTGATCAGAACGAGGTGGTATTCAGACCAGTTTCCGATTTTCAGATCGAAGAAGTTTCCGACGTTTAGGTTGACGTACTTGTGGCATTCAGGCCAATTTTCCGGTGATCAGACCGAGGCGGGTATTCAGACCGAGGTGGGTATTCAGACCAGTTTCCGATTTTCAGATCGAAGAAGCTTCCGAAGTTCAGATCGATGCAGCTTGTGGCTTTCAGGCCAATTTCCCGGTATCCAGACAGAAGCGGTATTCAGACCAAAGTGGCATCCAGGCCAGTTTTTGGGCATTCAGGCCAATCCCCCGGTGTTCAGACCGATATCAATACTTTCATACTATGATGTTCAGTATTCAGACTGCCGAGCGGCGTTCAGGCCATGGTTATTCCTGTGTTACCATTTATTTTGGTATACAGGTCAAGTTTCTGTTCGGTATTCAAGCCGACTTTCTCCGTGCCGGACGGATTCTTCTGTTGAGATTGCTTCTTTGCCGATTCTGACAGGCATTGTTAATTATTTTCCCATCAAAGTGCAAATTGTTCGTCTGTTCTTGGTATTCAATCACTCTTCACCCTGATCATCTGAAAGCCGAGGCTGTTCATATCGACAAGTTCACAGTGGATTGAATAGGGGCAGCTGTAACACCTCAAAATTTGCCCTCCTCTCTTGGGGCTAGCTTAGCATATTGCATTTCATCTTGTAGGTCATTAGTCATTGCATCTTTGCATATCATGTGGAAACAATAAGCAAGTCATCCTCCTAGGTCTTGCTCAGAAGATAAAGAGGTTAAAAGATTCAAGCTGGAGGGTCTTATGAATTGATCACTAATCATTTGAGGTTTGTGCTTCAATTAGGGTTCTTGGTTCCTCAAGGAGATTGGTCATTATCTTGGTTGCAATGGTACATCACCATCATCATGGTCTTATCATCACCAAGAGGTTCATTGTTCCTGACAAGCTTCCTTGGGATTAGGGTTTTGACCTCTGGTCAACCCTAATCAGTTGCATTGTGCCAATCAGAGTTATTCAAGGAGAGGAGGGTTTTATTGAGATGGGGATCATCATATGGTTTTATTGAGATTGTGTAAGCTAGGGTTTCATTTTGGAGCCATTTCATCAAGGGATTGAGGCTCAAAATTCATCTGTGCATGACCAAGTCATCTATCAACTGCAAAAGTCAACTGCAAGTCAACTGTTGGATTTGGAGGTGGGAAGTGATTAGAAATACTCCATTCATGTTCAAACAAGTCTCATTTGACATTTCAAACATCAACATTGAAGAAAATAAAGTCAGGACAAAACTTTCCAAAAATAGAAAGTGACTTGTAATTCAAAATTGCCAAAAATGGAAAGGTTTTCAACTCAAGATTACATCATCAAAAATGCTTCAAATGAAATTTTGTTGAACATGAATGTTGTAGATATTTCTCTCCCATTTCCAAAAAGTCCAAGATCAAAAATTTATCATGTGTGGTTGAGGAGATATGATCAAAACTTGGCCAAGTGAACATTGAATTTCAAAGGGGCATAACTTTCAAACCAAAACTCCAAATCAAGTGGCTCTTTTTGCATTGTTCTTGTCTTAACCTCTAGTTTCCAAATTTGGAATTACATGGCATGCATTACATTCACATAAATATTTGGAAATTCAATTGATTTTTGGAGGGAAAAATGAAATTCAAAATGTGTGCATTATTTGAACATGGTACCACTTCCATTGGCTTTAAAATGATATTTTGAGTGCATTTCAATCCCAAATTCGTACTGTTCACATGCCATGTCCATGCATAGGGTGAAAAGTCCAATTTGACAAAACACCTCAAAACTTCCCTAATTTTCATTAGCACATTGGTTAATTTTAATTAAGCATGATTAAGAGGGAGTATATAACATGAAACCCTAACAGAATTTCACAAGAACACTTCATAATTTTCAGATCTCAAATTTTTCACACTTTTTTCTCTCAATTTTTTCTCTCAATTTCTTCAAATCAAACCACATTTCCTTGCCTAATTCATCATCTAGTATCATCATGGAGCATGTTTGAACCAAAATCCAAGTGAATTCGTGCAATTTGAAGCAGCTCAAGCTTGAAGCTCATCAATGGTGAAATCCAAATTCGGTTGAATCAAGGACAATTGGACCTCAAGCCTTCATCCAAACACTTGTACAAGCTTGCTAGAGGAAGATTGAAGCATTGCACGGCCTGGAAAACGCGAAATTGCAAAGCTGCACATCAAGAGGTCACTTTTTCGACCTCTTTAATTCATGAAATTGTTGATATATTCTTGTAGATCTCTTTGTTGTGATCATTCTGAGCTTCGATTCACTTAATTCCATGCCATATTCACTTAGTTTCGATGATTTGAAGTTTGATGTTGAATTCTTGATTTGCTCGATCCCTTCGATTTATGATGATCCATGCCTAATTAATGCTTGATTCGTGGTCTATGATGTGTGTGCTACATGAATATATACTTGTTTTTGAAAACTGGAACAAAAGTTCTTGATGTTCATGTTGAGCTTGCTGTACATGGCGTGGTGTTTTGGAGAAGACGACACAGAGCAATAGGCAACGGTTTTTTGTGATGCTGAAGCGTGGCCTTAGGTTTCGCTAGGGCTCGCCCCTGATTGGCTGCATGGGAATCCCATGCAGCGCGCGTTTTTTTGATTTTCAAAAGTGCACCGAGTTCGAATCCAGCCCAGGCCATATGCAATTGCTTCATTTCTTTTTTTTCCCTTTATCATGTACATTGCTTCACATGTGGTTTTTTCATTTTTCTTTAACTTTAAAAAATCAAAACAAATTAAATAATGATCCAAAAATGATGAGATTTTTTGCATTGTGTCACATTTTTTGTCTAGTTTTTTATGAATTTTATTTTGCAAATTCTGCATGGCTGGTTTACTTTTTGTGCTAGGGTTTGTGTATACATATCATATCTTGACTTTGCCTTGCTTCTTCATTTGTGAAATATTCAATTTTAATCCGATGCTCATGAAATTTTACATGCTATAACTAGACATCTTGATGGACATTTTGGTGTTGAGTTTGCATTTTTATCAATTGCCATTGCTGATTTATGATTTTTCTAAGTTAGGTGTCACAATTTGTGTCACACCTTGTGATGTCCAACTTGATGAATGAATTTGCCATGCCAAATGAATTCTAAATGTTCTAATTTTTTGTATGATGCTTGATATGAATGTAGTGAATGCTCATGATTGTTTGTAGAATTTTTGGAATCATTTCTGATTTGATTGAGATTTTTCATTCTGGATGATCATTTTTGAGCTTTTGAAGTGTCTTGATCTTCATGTGATTGTGAAATGCTTGTGGTTTATCATATGGATGTGAAATTTTGCACAATAATTCTAGACATGTTAAAGGTTGTTTTGGCTTTGGTTTGAGGTTTTTATCATGTTGCATTTCTGTTTTAGGCTTGTGCTAAGTTGATGTATCAAGTTGTGTCACATATGAGCTTGTTTTGATTGCCTTGCCTTATACAATTTGATTACCATGCCTAATCATGTCCAAATGCTCTAATTTTTGGTGTGATGATCATGTTGTATGTTCTGTTTACTCATGAATTTTGCCAAAATTATTTGAATCATTTTTGATTTGTTGTGCATTTGTTCATTCTGATGTCACAATGTGGTTACAACTTGCATACCTTGCCATATTTGGTTCATAAAATGAATTTGGTAATTGATATTGATGTGGGATTTTTTGGATGATGTTCTTAATTGATTGAGGTTGATTCATGTTGAATTTCATGTTCTGTTTTGGATTTTTTCTCCATCTTTGACCCTAGGACTTGACCTAGTGGTTTGTCTCATCTTTGAGCTTTGATTTCAGGTTGAACATCCAGGTTATATGGTTCATGATGCAACCTCACTTGAGCATTTGATGCTTGATTTTGACTACTAACCTTGTGTGTTTTGTAGGGTTGTTAACTCATTTGAGTTTGACTTGTTGGCTTATGCCTTTGTTCATTGGGTTTGACTGTTGATATTCATGATTGTCTGTTTGTCTGTACAGTTGAACTGACTTGTGTGATGTTTCCACAGGTACATTAGTTGCTTAAGTTCAATTTGAACTTGCTTTTGCTTGGTTGCTTAACCACATAGGTATGATATTTCTGACTTCATGTAGTCTGGAAGACCTGTCCTATTACTTGGGCAGGCACCTGTCTGAAGCCCTCCTTAAGAGGCAATGCTTGTGTATGTTTATTTTTGTGCCAAGCAGGAAAAGTCCTTTGATAAGGCAATTGGCAGATAAAAGAGATGTGCCATCCATCTCCTGCTATTCAGTGTGTCATCCACTTTGCTCACACACCTTGTGTTGATGCATTGTGGATATTAACCCAAGATCTTTGTTGAGTCAGTCATATATGGAGAAGAGTTCCAACTTTCTGAACTCCCACACTTTCATTTGTCTGAAGCTCTCCCAGGCCAGGGATAAGAGCTGTGAGGTCTTACCCTCACTTCCCATTTCATCTGCTTCACCCTAACTCTCAATGTTAGGGTTAAGAGCTAACTACACCCGATTCCAGTTGGCTTGTGTTTCACAGCCTAACCTTGTGTGAGCCCACTTTGTTTGTATATAGTGTGTGCTAATTGTGTGTATGTTTGCTTTGCCTGTGCTGTTTAGGATAGCTTGCTGCTTGTGCAAGTTAGATAGAAACCTCAACCTAGGACCATTGTGGATTGCATGATAACTATTAGGCTCGAGTCAGTCTCCCTTCTAGTTTGTCATTTCCCAGTCTCTGGTTAGGAGAAAGTTTCTCCCCTGTTCAGGGGAACTACGTTGCCCTGATCCTCATACCAGATGAGGTACGTAGGCAGGAGGTCGTACGAGATCTCTCCGGGCACCTTTTTTTTGTGTGTGTTTGCTTGTCAGTTATTAGGCTCGAGTTCCAGACTCCCTATTAACTTGTTTGTTTGTTACCTTCTTGTGTGTGTTAGGATATGGATGTAAGACCAGTGATTGGCATTCCGTATCCTATTGGTGTTTGTTTGTGTGGAGTCTGACGTAAGTCCAGAGATTGGCAGTCGGTTTCCTGTGTGTGTTTGTTGGTTCGGAGTCTGATGTAAGTCCAGCGGTTGGCATTCGGTTTCCATGTTTGCCTGTTTGTGTGTTTGTTTTGACGTCTCAGCGTCTTTGCGTGTGTTTTGTTTCGGCGTGCGTTAGCCGAACTACGGTAGCTCTGATTCTCATTCCAGATGAGATACGTAGGCATAAGATGCGATATCCTAGCGAGCCCTTTCCCCTCTTCTTCTGCCTGTGTTATTTCTAGTGTGTGTGTGTGTGGTGTTTGTGAGCAGTTTTAGCAACCTTTTTCTTTCCTTTTGAGTGTGGATCCCGTCGAGTACGACAGATGCGTAGGGGTGCTAATACCTTCCCTTCGCATAACCGACTCCGATCCCATCTCTCTTTGGTCGCGAGACCATGTCTTTTCCAGGTTTACTTCGAGCGTTTCCTTTTCCTCTTTGGGATAAATAACGCACGGTGGCGGCTCTGTTTGTTTTGTTTTTCCCGCCGGTTGTTTTTCGCGGATGCGACAATGACCTACAGAGGTCGACACATACATTAAAAATCTTGAAATTTTTTCACTTTTTATAAACCTCTTGCATTCCTTTTTGCCTCAAACTTTCACACATATAAATACTTCATACATGCATCATTTCAAGGTGTTGAAAAACAAAAAGATGAAACAAGGAATATACAAAGATTTCTCTTCATCTTCAACTTGTATTTTATGTATACACACAAACAAATTACACATAATCATTTTTTATTTGGGTGTTATCTAGAACCAGAGTTGATAACATCCAATTTAGGTTGTTGAATTGTAAACTGGGTTGAGAATATTTGGGGGTTTCAAATAACAAAAATTAAGTTGGGATTTTCCTTCAAGATCAATTGGTGATTTGAAGGTTTTAGACAAGATTATGCAAGTTAGATTCATCCGAGTGAAAGCTTCGAAGAACGGTGGGTTCGGTAGAAGGAGTAACGGTAACTGGAGGATCATTTTGGTAAATATTAGGTGACAATAATTCGTAATTTGGACTTGATCGAGTGAAAGCTTTGAAGAACTTGGTTTCTTGAAAAGGAGTAGCGTGAAACTGTGGATCATATTGGTATTGGTTGGTGACATCAATTCACAATTTGGATTTGATCAAGTGAAAGATTTAAAGAACGAGGTTTCTAATTGGTATTGTTGGGTGACTTGATCAAATTGGAGTAGCGCGAAACGGTGGATCAAATTGGTATTGATGGGTGACTTGATCAAGCTCAGATCAAGAGAAGAGAAAGTGTTAGAATCAACCAGTATCTGATATTCTTCTTCTTCCTCGTCAACAACATCGACTTCAGCTTGTTCGTCGTTGTCAGTTTCGCAAAAAAATTATGATGGATCAACGATCTAAGACAACTGAGGTTTTTGTAGTAAAATATACAACTTAATACCATTGAACCCAAGATATTCATGAGTTTGAAACATATTTTTAACATCTTCATCATCTTGAACCATTAGCTGGAAAAATTTGACTTGGTTGCTGTTAAAAATAACTGGATTTTTGTAAATAATTTGTGAAATTCTAGTTATCAGACTTTGGATGTCACACTGGTTGTTATGACATCCAATTCTGCACAGACAGGGATTATGCAGAACTTAACAGTAAGTGCAATAAATAACACAAGTAATTGTTCACCCAGTTCAGTCCAACATGACCTACATCTGGGGGCTACCAAGCCAGGGAGGAAATCCACTATTAGTAGTATCAATTCAAAGCTAAACTCACCCGTTTACAACTTATCACTTAATCCCTACCCAATGCAATTTCAATCTTAACCTAAGATCAGAGTTCCTACTCACTCCCCCTCAATCACCTCAGTGATATTAAAAACACTTTGAAGTCACACTTCAAAAACAACTCTTGGTTATGCTTCACAGCTTAAACCAAGATACACAGCACTCACGCTTAAAAGCTTCGAGTGACACAACACTTACAACTCAATGAACACCCTATGCCAAAGTAAACATCTATTTGATAATGACTTGGCTTACAAGATACGTCTAATTCTAGACTCACAAAAATACAGCAGTGAAGTAAGATGGACACACTAAATCTTCACGCCTCAAAATCCCTGAAACTGAATGGAGGAATGCCTTCCTTTTTATATTGCAGCACCTGGGCTTTTGCACCTGTATTTTCCTGAATTTTAGGTCACATAAGTTCCCACAAATTCAATATTTAGGTTGCTAACAAATAGGCTATTTGTTAGGTTCATTGAATGTAGCTTGGTTGTTGATTTCCTGGATTTTCTCTAAGCTGTTGACTTCCTAAAGAATAGCCTGAGAAAGCTGTAACAGAAAACTGAACAACCTACAATCTAGCATATGCTGTCAGGAATGAATGTCACGACATTCAGCTTGACATCAAGGTCCATATGCTGAGTCTGTTTTCCCAGAAAACAGACTGTACAAATCTGCTGACCTGTACATGATCAATATGACCATACTACAGTACCAGCTTACATTAGTAAATGTCAAAGTGTCCAACTTAACATTTACACAATTGGCCTTAAGTTAGTTCTGTAATTCTCCTGAAGAACAAACTAACTAATATGCTGAAGTATAGCAGAACACCACTCTGCCTAATCTTCACCAGCTGCTGTTAATGATGAATGTCACAACATCCAGTTTGACATTCAGTCAGTAGGCCTTATGCCAGGTCTGGTTCTTCCTTGATAACCAGACTGCAAATGAATACTAAGTTCTAACAGAGCTTCTGTTCCTTAGTATCTGTTGACAGGTATGAATGTCACAGCATTCAATAATCCTGTGTTAGCTAGTCCTGCAGTAACTATAATGTAGTTACATATACATGTCATGACATCAGTCAAGACATTAGTGTTTTACCATACAATGCAGCCAATTAAACACCTACAAACTCCCCCTTTGGCAAATTTTTGGCTAAAACACTTTGATCCCCATAACAGAGTTCATGGCAGCGGAATAAAACTAGCTAATACACTCAGAGTGGCAGCACACTCACACACATGGAAGTTAAATAAAAACTTCACATAGCAGCACACATATGTTCGAAGTTGCACTTAAACTTCAACATTAGCTGCAGGGGGGGGGGGAATCTTCAGATCTGTCATGAGAGTCTGTTGTAGAGACCCACTCTGTTTGTCAGGGGTATTGGTGGTTATTACTCCCCCTTTTTGTCACAAATGTTGCCAAAGCCAACAACATAGTCAGAGCACAATGACAGAGTTCCAGACTTGGTTTTACTTCACTGTTTCAACCAAGTTCACATCCACTTGATCTTGCTTCACAGCTTCGATCAAGTGATCACCCACTTTTGCTTTACAGTAGGTACCACCATATCAGATGCCATGATGTTGTTTCTGACATCCAGAACCACTCCTGCATGGACAGCATCCTTGAACTCCTGCAGGTACAGTGGCCTTCTCTCTGTAGGGTGTCTCCTTACCCTCTTGTATCCACCCTTGTTGCAAGCAGCATAGCTATGATCTGTTGACCAATCATAGTCTAGTACAAATTGTTTAATGGGCAGAGATATTAAACAATTTATCCCAAACATCAGTGGTTGCTATAATGTCTCAGAGAGACATATTCCCAGTTTGCTCCTTAAGTTTTCAAACTTAGTAGCATCCAGAGCCTTTGTAAATATGTCAGCCAGTTGAAGATCCGTGGCTACATGTTCCAAAGTGATCACCTTGTCTTCCACCAGATCTCTGATGAAGTGGTGCCTAATGTCAATATGTTTGGTCCTGCTATGTTGGATGGGATTCTTGGAGATGTTGATGGCACTGAGATTATCACAGAACAATGTCATGACATTTTGAGTGACATTGTACTCAGTGAGCATTTTTTTCATCCAAACCAGTTGGGAGCAACTGCTTCCAGCCGCTATGTATTCAGCCTCTGCAGTGGACAGAGAGACACAGTTCTGCTTCTTGCTGAACCACGATATGAGGTTTTCTCCTAAGAAGAAACATCCACCTGATGTGCTTTTTCTGTCATCAGCACTTCCAGCCCAATCAGCATCACAGTACCCAGATAGGACAGGCTCAGACCCATGTGAGTACAGCATCCCATAGTCACATGTCCCATTGATGTACTTGAGGATCCTTTTGACTTGATTCAAGTGACTCACCTTGGGCTCTGCTTGATATCTGGCACACACTCCAACTGCATAGGAAATGTCAGGTCTACTTGCAGTTAGATACAGCAGACTACCTATCATGCTTCTGTACAGGCATTGATCAACACTCGGTCCTCCATCATCTTTGGTTAACTTCAGATGAGTAGGAGCTGGAGTCCTCTTGTGCCTGGCATGATCCATACCAAACTTCTTAACTATGTTCTTGGCATACTTGCTTTGGGAGAGAAACATAGAGTCCTCCATTTGGTTTACTTGCATTCCAAGGAAATAGGTCAGTTCTCCCACAAGACTCATTTCAAACTCAGATTGCATCTGGTGAACAAATTTTTTAACCATTTGTTCTGACATCCCACCAAAGACTATATCATCCACATAGATTTGAGCTATCATGATTTTGCCTTCTTCATCCTTCACAAACAAGGTTTTATCTATGCCACCCTTTCTGTATCCATTTGTGGTCAGAAATTCGGTTAACCTTTCATACCAAGCTCTGGGTGCTTGCTTCAACCCATACAAGGCTTTCTTCAGCTTGTATACATGCTCAGGTTGGTTAGGATCACAGAACCCTTTGGGTTGTTCCACATAGACTTCTTCATTCAGGTAGCCATTCAAGAATGCACTCTTCACATCCATTTGAAATAGCTTAAACTTCAGGATGCATGCTACCCCCAACAGCAATCTGATGGACTCAAGTCTAGCCACAGGAGCAAATGTCTCATCAAAGTCTACTCCTTCAACTTGAGTGTATCCTTGAGCTACTAGTCTTGCTTTATTTCTAGTAATTACTCCTTTCTCATCAGATTTGTTTTTGTAGATCCACTTGGTACCAATGATGTTGGACCCTTCAGGTCTTGGAACCAGCTCCCATACTTCATGCCTTGTGAACTGCTCGAGTTCCTCTTGCATGGCAATGATCCAGTATTCATCAGTCAAGGCTTCTTTCACATTCTTTGGTTCAACCTTGGAAACAAAGCAGGAATTTGAGTTTATTCCTCTTGACCTGGTAGTTACACCACTGGTGGGATCCCCTATGATAAGATCCTTAGGGTGGTCTTTCTGAATTCTGATAGATGGCACTTTGGTGGGTGCTTCTACTTCACATTCAGGTGGAGGTTCCTGTACTTCTTCAGGCTTGACTGGACTGTCAGTTGGACTATCAAGGAATGTTTCAACATCCTCCATGACATAGGTTCCTTCCTCTCTATCATCCACAATGACATTTATGGATTCCATCAGGACATTGGTCCTGTAGTTGAACACTCTATAGGCTCTGCTGTTAGTGGAGTATCCCAGAAATACGCCTTCATCACTTTTGGGATCTAGCTTCCTTCTCTGTTCACGATCTGTGAGAATGTAGCATTTACTTCCAAAAATATGAAAGTACTTCATAGTGGGTTTTCTACCCTTCCATATTTCATACAGAGTGGAGGAGGTTCCTTTTCTCAAGGTGACTCTGTTGTGAACATAGCACGCTGTATTCATTGCTTCAGCCCAAAAGTGCATAGGGAGCTTCTTTGCATGAATCATTGCTCTGGCAGATTCTTGAATAGTTCTATTTTTTCTTTCAACTATTCCATTCTGCTGAGGAGTTATAGGGGAGGAGAACTCATGGCTTATTCCTTCAGATGAGCAGAACTCATCAAACTTGGAATTCTTGAATTCAGTGCCATGATCACTTCTAATCCGGACCACACAACTGTCCTTTTCCCTTTGAAGTCTTATGCACAGATCCTTGAAGACATCAAATGTATCTGACTTCTCTCTGATGAAGTTTATCCACGTGTATCTGGAATGGTCATCAACCACCACGTAGGCATACTTCTTCCCACCAAGACTTTCAACCTGCATAGGTCCCATTAGGTCCATGTGCAGCAGTTCCAGAACTCTGGAGGTTGTGGAATGTCCCAGCTTTGGGTGTGACATCTTGGTTTGCTTGCCCACTTGGCATTCTCCACAGACTCTTCCTTCATCAATCAGAAGCTTTGGCATTCCTCTGACTGCTTCCTTGGATATGATCTTCTTCATTCCCCGTAAGTGGAGATGGCCAAGTCTTCTATGCCACAGCTTCACCTCCTGTTCTTCCTTGGCTGAGGAGCATGTTGTTGAAAAGTTAGAGAGATCAGGTTCCCACAGATAGCAGTTGTCTTTGGACCTGGTTCCTCTCATAACTTCCTGATTGTCACCATTTGTCACAATGCACTGCTCCTTAGTAAACTGAACATGAAAACCTTGATCACACAGCTGACTTATGCTGATGAGGTTTGCAGTTAGTCCTCTTACTAACAACACATTGTTCAGTTTTGGCACTCCAGAACAGTCCAGTTTGCCCACACCTCTGATTTTTCCTTTGGCACCATCACCAAAAGTCACATAGCTGGTGGTGTGAGGTTGAATGTCTACCAGTAGATTTTCTAAACCAGTCATATGTCTTGAGCATCCACTGTCAAAGTACCAGTCTTCTCTTGAAGAAGCCCTTAGGGCAGTGTGTGCTATCCTAGCATACCATTGTTGCTTCTTAATGGGAACACATCGCTTGCGTGTGTTATGCTTAGGTCTGACAGGTGAGGCTCTGTTAGGGAAGCCATGAATCCAGTAGCAGAAGGCTTTTATATGTCCAAGCCTGCCACAGTGGTGACACCTCCAATTCTGGAATATTCTCTTCTGATGATCATTCATCCTAGCTCCTCGATGTTGAGACATCGGCTTTGACATCTGCTTGAACTTCTGAACTTTAGCCTTTGGGCGTTTGTGTTCAGCTCTTTTTCCAAATCCTAGCCCAGATTTGGTTCCAGACTGCTGTCCCACCTTTAGAATTTCTTCCAAGGTGTCAGTTCCTTTATTCATCATTCTGATGGATTTGGTCATCTGGTTCAGCTTGGAGGTCAGCAGGGCTATCTCATCATTTAGCCCTTCTATGGCAGACAGTTGTTTCTGTCTCTCATCTTCCAGTTCCTTGATGAGTTTCTTCTGCTTTTCACCTTGTGCACGCACTTCTGCACTGGTGGTACACAGCTTCTTATATGCTGCAGCAAGTTCATCAAAGGTCAGCTCATCTGCACTTGTGTCATCTTCAGAGACACACACACTAGTTAGTGCAGTGACATGTTTGGCAGATTCACTTTCAGAATCTCCTTCAGACCATGTGATAGCTAGCCCCTTATTTTGCAATTTGAGGTAAGTAGGACATTCAGCTCTGACGTGTCCATACCCTTCACAACCATGACACTGGATTCCCTTCCCATGGTTGAACTTTTCTTCAGAAGTTGATCTTTTCTTAATGTCAGACGGGATGTTCTTGACATTGGGTCTACCTCTTTGATCAATCTTCTTCATGAACTTGTTGAATTGCCTTCCAAGCATGGCTAAGGCTTCTGATATACTTTCATCACCTCCAGTATATCCTTCTTCTGCCTCCTCTTCAGCATTAGATACAAAGGCTATGCTTTTCTTCTTCTCAGCATACTCACCTAAGCCCATTTCAAAGGTTTGGAGAGAACCAATGAGCTCATCTACCTTCATATTGCTGATGTCCTGAGCCTCCTCTATGGCAGTGACCTTCATAGCAAACCTCTTAGGCAAGGACCTGAGAATCTTTCTTACAAGTTTCTCTTCAGTCATTTTCTCACCTAGTCCACCAGAGGTGTTTGCAATTTCAAGAATATTCATGTGGAAGTCATGAATAGTCTCATCCTCTTTCATCTTCAGATTTTCAAACTTGGTTGTCAGCATCTGAAGTTTGGACATCTTCACCTTGGAAGTGCCTTCATGAGTTACCTTGAGGGTATCCCAAACTTCCTTAGCTAGCTCACAGTGGTGAACTAGTCTGAAGATGTTCTTGCTGATTCCATTGAACAAAGCATTCAAGGCCTTGGAATTTCCAAGAGCTAGTGCCTCTTGCTCCTTGTCCCACTCTTCTTCAGGAATCTGCACACTGCCTCCATCTTCACCTGTCCTCATTGGATGTTCCCATCCTTTGTTGACAGCTCTCCAGACTTTGCTGTCTAGAGACCTTAAGAAGGCTATCATACGGGGCTTCCAGTCATCATAATTAGATCCATCCAACATGGGTGGTCTGTTTGAGTGTCCTAAATCCTTGTCCATGGTACTAGAAAGTAACTTCCCTAGATCTCACCCAGAACTTCACAGGCAGGGTGCCTGCTCTGATACCAATTGAAATTCTAGTTATCAGACTTTGGATGTCACACTGGTTGTTATGACATCCAATTCTGCACAGACAGGGATTATGCAGAACTTAACAGTAAGTGCAATAAATAACACAAGTAATTGTTCACCCAGTTCAGTCCAACATGACCTACATCTGGGGGCTACCAAGCCAGGGAGGAAATCCACTATTAGTAGTATCAATTCAAAGCTAAACTCACCCGTTTACAACTTATCACTTAATCCCTACCCAATGCAATTTCAATCTTAACCTAAGATCAGAGTTCCTACTCACTCCCCCTCAATCACCTCAGTGATATTAAAAACACTTTGAAGTCACACTTCAAAAACAACTCTTGGTTATGCTTCACAGCTTAAACCAAGATACACAGCACTCACGCTTAAAAGCTTCGAGTGACACAACACTTACAACTCAATGAACACCCTATGCCAAAGTAAACATCTATTTGATAATGACTTGGCTTACAAGATACGTCTAATTCTAGACTCACAAAAATACAGCAGTGAAGTAAGATGGACACACTAAATCTTCACGCCTCAAAATCCCTGAAACTGAATGGAGGAATGCCTTCCTTTTTATATTGCAGCACCTGGGCTTTTGCACCTGTATTTTCCTGAATTTTAGGTCACATAAGTTCCCACAAATTCAATATTTAGGTTGCTAACAAATAGGCTATTTGTTAGGTTTATTGAATGTAGCTTGGTTGTTGATTTCCTGGATTTTCTCTAAGCTGTTGACTTCCTAAAGAATAGCCTGAGAAAGCTGTAACAGAAAACTGAACAACCTACAATCTAGCATATGCTGTCAGGAATGAATGTCACGACATTCAGCTTGACATCAAGGTCCATATGCTGAGTCTGTTTTCCCAGAAAACAGACTGTACAAATCTGCTGACCTGTACATGATCAATATGACCATACTACAATACCAGCTTACATTAGTAAATGTCAAAGTGTCCAACTTAACATTTACACAATTGGCCTTAAGTTAGTTCTGTAATTCTCCTGAAGAACAAACTAACTAATATGCTGAAGTATAGCAGAACACCACTCTGCCTAATCTTCACCAGCTGCTGTTAATGATGAATGTCACAACATCCAGTTTGACATTCAGTCAGTAGGCCTTATGCCAGGTCTGGTTCTTCCTTGATAACCAGACTGCAAATGAATACTAAGTTCTAACAGAGCTTCTGTTCCTTAGTATCTGTTGACAGGTATGAATGTCACAGCATTCAATAATCCTGTGTTAGCTAGTCCTGCAGTAACTATAATGTAGTTACATATACATGTCATGACATCAGTCAAGACATTAGTGTTTTACCATACAATGCAGCCAATTAAACACCTACAATTTGTGACACAGGACCAGATTGTAACTTCACCTATGTTCTCTCTTTGAAATGAGAGAAAATTGATCTTCTATTTATTATAAAATGAGTAATATCGGTATTATGAAAATTAAAACTAGATATTTCACAGGCAAATGTCTCGCCATTGATGTGAGCATTGATAATGTATTGTGGTGCATGAGCCATTTTGTGAAAATTTTGGTTTGCAAGTTGTGTATTTTGGTTTGGTAGTAGTGTATTTTGGTTTTGATAGCAGTGTAATAAATTCCAGATCCCCTGATGTGTTTGGGACATTGGCATTAACTTAGAGTCGACGCCCAATGTTTTTTTTTGGATTTGAGAGACTTCGCTAGGGATGTGTGTCGTCAAAGGAAGCACCGACATCAACAGACCATAAACGAATCTATCATGCCAGACGATTCTAGACCAACTCAAAATTATATGAATTGGTATAGATTGGTTACAACAACATAATTTGGGCCTGACCTGAGGTATTTGATCAACCTACCCCTACAAGCTTCATCATCATACTTCAAACAAGCTATGCCACAACAATACCAAACCTAAAAACATTGTCAACCCACCCAAACACAACAACCAATACCACAACATTACCAAACCACATACACCGAACAACCAACCGAACACGATTACAAACCCACATACATCGACACCCGCAACCAATTCATGCAACACACTCAAATACAAAACCAAGAGTATCACCCATACCACCAGCAAATATATGTCGCCACCACATCTTACCATAGCACCGATGAGGCATATGATACAACTATATCCTACCATAACACCCAAATATCACATCACCAAAGCATTCAACCATCACACCGCCAAAGCACCCAACAACACATGCCTATCAAACACCACAACAACCACTACTTCATTTCCAAAATGAATCAATGTCCCAATTCAACCAACCAACCCAACTACCTCTAACCCAACCAACACAACCCAACTATGACAATATGGGAACCAAACTCGATTAAGGCAGTGCTTGTAACTAGCAAGAGATGCTAGATTTCTTTGATGACAGTAATGTTCTAGGGACCTCACTACAAACACCTCAGGTGAAGCCAGGGAGGAACTAAACACCTCAGATGAATTGTGGGAGACAACAAATACCTATGGGGAATCGTGTGCAGCCTCAACGATGAATGACATTGTCGGGTTGTGGAACCGATGACCATTCTGATCAAGCGCGTCGTTAAAATTTATTTACAAAGTTTTCACCTTGTAATTCTATTTAAATTTAATAATAGTACTATTTTTTTTTAACTTGTTTTATTTTTAATTAATTATAGTATTGGGATGTCCATAGGCATCCTTTTAGGGAAGCAATCCATGCCTCATAGGCATTGGCATGTCTATAATGCATGCGCCATTGAGTCTGGCGCCTGAAGCTAATTTTAATTACATGTGCCATTTCTAGTGGCACATCCTCTTATGTGTGATATTCTTTCTTGTTTGAAACATGTTATTTTGGTATATAATTTGAAGTGTTGGTTATTTGGGTATTAAATTTGAAAAACTTGGTTATTTGGAAAAAAAATTATCTCGGCTAGAATTTTTACAGAATTATTAATTAACACTCAAACTAATAAAGAAAATACTCAATTCGAAATAGCTTTAATGTAAAGTGAGAAAATAATATGTTAAGTGTATTAATTAGAGGTTATAATTGGAAAATTAAAATTAAAATTGCATTAGTAAACTAATGTGACAAGTATTTTGTGACAAATAATTTTTCTAAAAATGACATTTATTTTAGGACGGATAATAAGTAAAAAAAATATACTTTTCTCTTATAAGGGAGGATTAAATTACACTCTTTCCTATTTAAAAGATGATTAGATTACACTATATTTATCTCTTAAATTAAAACATACACTTATTTCTATTAAATATATAGTCATTTAATATAATCATAGTATTATTAATATAGAATTCTAAACTATTTTATAAGTTATGATGCAGTTTATTCTAGATTGTTTATAAGTAAACGTGACAACATAACTCATACTCACGAGTATTCATCCAAACCCGCCTCGAATTTGATAGAGAAAACCCATTTTGACTAGGTTTAGGCTTTCCCCGATTATAGAACATGGGGATGGGTCGAGTTTTCCCCAATTATAAAATATAGGGACAGGTCGGGATAATGGGGATACTAGTACCACTTTGAACCCGTCCAATTTATTTTATTATTTAGTTTTGATGATTTAGAATCTTAAATATTTGGTAAATATTTTGATATTTTGATTTGTATTGTTTATTTAAAATATTTGAAATGTATTTAAGATTTTTTTATAGAATTTTTTATTTTATTATTTGTAATGTAATTTGATTTTGAAAAAAATAAATATTTCGATATAAAAATTTGATTACACTAAATGAATGGTGACATGACAAGGATACTCAAACCCAACCCGAACGCGTTTGGGATGTGTTTGGGTTTTAGTTATCCATCCCCTTGAGGTTTAGGGTAGGAACATAAATTATTTGGGGATTTGAGTTTGGGTTTGAGGGAGGTAAAAATCGTCCCCGATTCGCCCAGTTGCCATGCCTATTTACAAGGTCCATAGGAGAAGGTTCAAGATCGAATCTCTAGTGGAAAAGCATGCGGAACATGTAAATTCCCATTATATCCAACAATGGGCAATTCACCCTCCATCACATCAATCATTGTATGATACAATTTGATGGTTGTCCACATAGACATCATATAATACACGAATAGTTTCAATTAAGGGTATAAAATGCATCATTTCAGGTATTCAAAATCATTCTCACTCACATTTTACTTCTAATTTCTCTCACTAGGTCGTTGGAATGTTAACCTTGGTGGTCATCCCCATCACCACAACATTGGAAGTACATATCCAATGTAGCAAGCCACAAATTTACTACCTCACATTTCATTTCTAGTTCACGATCGATTAGTGGTTCCGTATACGGGAATTGACTTTTGATTCTCGCTAATTTCACGAAAAACCATTGTATCTCAATCAAAGATCCAAATTTTCATTTCTTGAAGTTTCAAAAATCCTCTTCGTTGAAGTTTCAACCTCCTCATCCAACAAATATATCATCAGATTCATCAAGCATGGTAACATCCAAAGTTACTCGATCTGCCTCTCAATTGAAAGTTATTATTGCTCCTATTGAAGCTGCTGAAGCTCCACCTCTTCCTCCTCATTAGGCAGAAGATATTTTAGTTCTAGTAGCATCTCCTTTTGAATGTACATAACATGACTCCGCTCCTCAAAGAGTCAGACAAAGAACATTCCAAACTCTTTTGTTCTTTAGATCCACATAAAGGAAAATCATCGCACTGACCTTCTCCTCTACGTGTTATACTTGGAAAATAAATGATCTCAAGTCTTCAGTTGTTGAGGCAAATCTTAGAGTACAGGGAGCCAAAACCTTGATAAACAACGTCTAAAATCAGGTGCGCTAGATGAATTCATAAATCTTGTCTGAAAGAATTCTCATAATTGAAGAGAATCTTCAATAGGATTCACTAAGAGTTAATATTTTATGATAACCAACCTCTTAGGGTGATTAGGCCTCCAAAGCCACTTCCTTCTGGCACAACTACACCACAGAGAGAAGATCAAAAGTCACAAGCTTATGACCATTATCTAGGTCGAAACCGTAGTCATACTCCTCTCAAGGTCTGTCGTCCTTTTCATTACCTAGAATGTCATTCTCAAAGAAGGGAAAGATATGACACTAACACCCCAACTCCAAAGCAAAATAAGAACATGTTGTCCATCCTCATCCTTGATAACAGGATCCCAGGTCTTTGGAGAAGCCTCCAAAGCTGCAAAGCTATGATAGAACCAGGGATCCAAATGAACACGTTAAGCATGTAGACAACAAGCTATATTACTACCATGTCCAAGGGGTGGTGAAGTGCAAGATCCTCGCACTAAACCTGATTAAAGTCGCGATAACTTTGTTTAAAATCCTTTGGATGGGAGCATATATTTGTGGAAAGACCTCCATGACACCTTCAAAACCCAGTTTACGACTAAAAAACGGAAACCCATGACCGTGGACATACTCAATAGGGTTACTCAATGAAAGAACGAGACCATGCACAAGTACATTGACAACTTCACAAAATTTGAAGTAGTAGTGGGGAGCATATATAACGAGTTGAAATGCTAGATATTTGTTTGTAGGTACAGTTAGTAAGTGCAATTTTATTACCTTCATAGGAACTAATTGTATTTTAAAGATCATTCAATAGTATATATAATTTTGAGAATGGTTTATCAGGTGTTTGATTTTTTTGTGAATACGAAATTAAAATAATAGAAATTAAAATGAACTTTGGTGTTTAATAGTTGAGAAAACATCTTGGGGTTATATTTAATTTACATATTCTCGTGTAGCATCCTTGATCCATAATATGCAACACTAATCAACTTTTAATATCACCACTTGAAGCATTCATCCCAAGTCATGTCTAATTCAACAATGTGAGTTCACTCATATTACCTAATAGACAATCTCTCATCCTATTAAGCAAGATGACAACATTAAGTTTCAACAGTTCATATGGATGCTGAATCTAAATATATGTTTAGACTTTAGCATATCTGATGGATAAAAAACTTGAATCTAGTAATAACCAGTGCCCTTTTGAATGTTAATTCATATCATGAAAATATGTAGTTAATAAAAAACACGCATTAAGAACAAAGAATTATTCAACATTACATCTTAAGAAGAATAGAACACCATGATCGGGATTAAAATGTGAGTACTATGACAACTACATCTAACCCCGATAAAAGAGAAAATTATCCATGCTTACTCATTTTAGCTTTGCAATTAAGACCCACAAGAAATATGTTGAAAAACATATGTTGTCGATTCCTCGGATAATGCTTCCTCCCTCGATCTTCCTCTTTTTCCTCTCATGTTATATTCCTTACTCCCTACTCACTTAATTACACCAAGATCTCTAAACTATTTCTAAGATATCCAAATGAACATCATGAACACCTATTTATAATGGTTTGGCATGCCATTCTCGCTAAGAGAGCTCTAAATCTCGCTTAGCGCACCTACAAGCTTCCTCCTTAAGAATTTCTAACTCATTTGCAAGTGGTATTGGCCACCTTATTCTTGCTTAGCGTTTAGCACACCTCTAGCTCACTTAGTGAGCTAACCCTTGCTTCACCTTGAAGAAACATAACCTTGAAACTTTCTAACATACCATACATCGCTTAGCGTGCTTCCCAGTGAGTTTTGGTTCCTGGATGAGGTTTGCTTGGTCTTTTGCTGCCTATTTTTGGCTTAGCGAGGCATGATCCTTAGCTAAGTGAGCCTTGATGCCTGAATGACACGTTTTGTCTATTTTTGGTTCTTTCTTTTCCGTTTTTTCTTGTACTTGATAAATACATAATTAGAAAGTTCAACAAGAGTTTAATCATATTTTCCTGATAAATTTAGGTTTTTTTCATTAATTACTTGCAAAAAAAGTTAATAAGTGCTTATACATTTTTCGTATTTTTAGCACTTATCAACCTCCCCAACTTATCTTTTTTGTTTGTCCCTCAAACAAAATTAATACAAATGGTTTAGAAAATTTATTTTGCAATGATCATGAAAGGTCTTAATATTTGATCAAGAAGTTTATGAAATTATTTTGAAGTATGTCGTGATTTACCGAAGTATGATTTAAAATATGTTCAAATCAATAATTAATTATTCATCAGAATAATTATCTCACTGTATATCACTCGAATGTGCTAGTGTTTTCCTCACTTGTCATATCATGCATAAATTATATAAATATTTTTCACTTCATCTAAGCAATATTACACGATACATAATCAATCATGGATCACTAAGATCTTTGTTTTTTGTTGTAACGTAGATAAGAGAGAAATATTTGATGTTTTTTTCTCAAAAAGTTCTATTTTTATTTTCCACCTTTACATTTTCTTCTTTTTGTAAACTTTGACATTTTTTGTTTTTATTTTTGTTTTTTAAAGTATATTCTTTTCCTTTGGTTAAAATAACAATTTACTACTTGATTTCTTTTTCTTTTTTAAACATTTCCTTTCTCTCAAACTTTATCATTTTTTACACCCTTGGAATTCTAATGACCTTCTGTCTTTAAGAAAATGTATGAACATTGATTTTCTTTAAAAATCGATTAAGAGTTATAATTTTTTTAATAAAAATTTCACGTTTAATGATCAAAGGGGTTGTTAAAGGATCACACCATCACAAGGTAGTATTTCTAGTCAAGTTGTTTTTCACTGAATAATAATATAATGCCTAGATCATATCCATGATATTATATACATCAAGTAATAGCAAGAGTGACAAAAAATTATCATCGTTAGAAATAGAATCCATGTCTATGCTCATTCATTTATGTAAGACATGAGGTATGCACTCATCTCACTTGCTTTAGGCTTATGATTCTTGACTTAAATTGACATGTTTTCATCAAACAAGTGATCAATTAAAACTTTAAATTAAGCAACTAATTCATGATCATGCTATCAATTTAAAGATAATCATAAATCAAGCATTTTAAAGAATAAAACTTTTATAATACCATCATTCTTGATTTTGTCCTTATCATAACCTTCAATTCATATGGATTTGGCCTTTTCAAATTATTTGAGTCATTTGCAAACAAATAACTTCAGACAAAATAAATTCAAATTTTTGATTTTTTTGAATAAGTACTTAAATAAAGCAATTAAATATACAGGAGCTTTGGAGTGTATGCTCATTTTTTTATCTCCTTTGCATTCCACCCCCTACATGAAAATTTGGCATATCCTTGGTTTATCATATTTGGATTGGTCTGCAAAGAAGTATTAAAACTCGTTAAGTCGGACGAATCTTGCTAAGCGAATTCGGTTGAGAGAAACTCGCTTAGTGGGCAACAAAACCCACTTAGTGGATTATCTACTACACTCAGTGGTACCTATTGTACTTTGTTCAAAAATTCATACACATTCATGAAAATATACACTCATTCATTCATAGATGAGGTCCTAAAGATACTCAGATGTTTTTGGAATTTGGAACATGTTCATGTAAGATGCGTGACATATCCAAATCCATTTGCTCATGGAAAAGTTAGTAATAGATAAAACAAAACATTTGTTCAATAACTAATAGAATTGACTAAGAAAATAGTAAATGGAAGAATATAAATTTCATATTGATGAAGACATGATATGACAACAACTCAATTATCATCTTCTTCTTCTTCTCCTTCTCCTTCTTCTTCTTCTTCTTCATATTTGATCTATTATTCTTCCTTTTTATCCTCGTCTTCTTCTTCTTCAACTTCACCTTTATCATTACCTCTTCCATTATTGCTTACCTAATATCACTTATTTTAGATAAAATGGTCTATCCATAGGCCACTATAGATTACTTATAAAATCTTCCCGTGTAGGTAGATGACCATAGGGAGAATGAGGTTCCTAAACCCACAATTCCAATTTACTTATATAATCATGAATTCAAAGCAAGCCCATGTGGTATGCATCACTAGTATCCCAAGTATTAGTAAAATAGGCACCTGAATTATGATTCACAACAACTTATCTTAAATGTTCTTGTTGGTGTTACTAGGGTGTTGCATGTGGAATGGTTGCATGACCTGTTCTCTATGTTTTATTTCCATACAATAACGATGAACAAAAGTTCTGTTCATCCTTGTATTAAGTTAGCGATGGTGGTAGTGTGGGAGATCTACTTCAAATGTTTTGCAAAGTTCAGTGATCAACTCTGGGAAGGCTAAAGGTTGTTTGGAAATTGAATGCACAATGGACCAAATCCTATATGAGATTATTTTTTATATGTATATCTCTTGTTTGGTCAAAATATACAAGATACGTTGGGCCTACTAAAGGGTTGCTTAAAAGGTAGTGAATTTATGGGTGACATTAGATAGGATAAAGGTTAGCCGCATTTGAGCTTTCATGGTTAGGCTAGATCTATTGAATTGGATAAGTCTTCCATATCTTCCTATTTCATAGGTTTCAAATCCAATGCATATATCAGCTGCGATCATATCATAGTTCCAGTTATTTCTCAAACTTCCCTTGAGAAGGTGCCTACCTCATCGGGATTTTCTATGAAACTTTCTTCTAAGTATTCATGTATGGTTTCTTTAGCATATGTGACTTGTTGACCTATTACCCAAGATACCCTTGATATCATGGCATCATCATCTGAGATTTTAGCATTTGCATAGAACTCTCTTATAATATCAAGATTGATTTCTTCTATAGGGTTTTCCAACATATTCCACTCTCTGCTATCGAGTTCCCTCTGAGTGACATACAAAAATGATTTTTTTTGGGTTATATCATGATGTTAACAAAAGTGACAAAATATTAGATTTTAACATTTCAAAAATAGCATAATCAATTAATGATTAGAGTCTACTTTTTGATGTTTTGTAGCATGGAAACCTTAAAATTCACTAAATTAACATCACTTATTTCCTTGTTTTCACAAAGTTTCTTCTTTTAATAAAGACATTCATGAACATGTTATACCCTTCCAATCATGCTTGTATGGTATGTTTCTCAATATAATTATAATGACAATGACATGCATCAGTGATTCTAGGACTAAGAATATGAAAAATGATGGAAACACGTATTAATATATATGATTACATGCATATAAGGTGGATTCCATAACATAATTGTAATTTCTTCTGAAGTTGAAGAGAAAAATGTGCGGGAACTTTGATTTTTTTAGGTGTGTGAAGATTAATCTCAAGTCTGAATTTTTTTAGACCTTCCTCTGCCTTGTTTCGTACCCCAAAATTCACCCTACCTCATACAAGTTCATTTGATTCATGGTCCTACTGCACATGCATGCATTTATCATTCCACCACCATAATCGCATTAACATCCATAACCAAAGGCATATTGCACGGCCACAAGGCATGGTGTTTACACCCAAGAGAAAACTAGAGTTTTCCGGTTAAAGCTTTAGATAAAATACCAACAGAATAAAAAAATTCAATTTTTGGTATGTGTTAATCGGTTAACCAAATCATGTTAACCGATTAACACAACCATGATTCAGACTCCCTAGGAAATTTTTGGGTATGGTTAATCGATTAACCAAATCCTGTTAATCGATTAACACAACCATGCACAGGCTCCCCATACCATTTTTGGTTGTGTTAATCGGTTAACCGATTAACCCTGCGCAGACAACAATAATAACTCTATTTTTTTACTCCAAAGTGAATCCTTTTTTACCACTTAACCCCTTTGCTTCTTCTATAAATAGAGAATCATTCCCCCTCATTTTTTAAGCTTGACATCCATTAAACCCATGCCAAAATCATATTCAAGCTCTCTCTTTTCAACCTGAAACCCAAACTCACTCAAACCCTCTTTTCTTCTTTAAACCACCCAACCACCATGTAAAAATACACCCTCTTCGTACAACAACATCAGTAGCAAACTTGTAAACTTCATTCAAATAATCATTCACCACAATCATATAAACATACAACTTCCTTCTCTTCCAGTTTCCTACCACAACAACCATAATCACCCTCTTCCAAGATTTTTGCTTTATTTTCAAACCCAAACACCACATCAACCTAGTTTTGACACCACAAATTTGGTAATGGTTGCAACTCACACTCATTGGCATTTTAGTTATGTTTTGTGTTTGGAAATGGAGTTTTATTCTTGGGTTGTTTTTTGAGAGAGATTTGTCTCAAGTTTGAGACAGGTGGATTTTGTTGAGTTTACACTCTTTTTGGGATTTTTGCTCTTACGACTTTTTATCCACCATTTTTAATCAAAATTTATTATTTATTATCATTTTCTATTTACTATTGACTCATTGTTATATTTGTTTGGTTGATGAGGTCTATTAGATCATGACCATGGTTATTTAGAGTTGATTAAATCTTCAATGTTTCAAACCTATTAATGATTGATCAATAGATCATTCATGATACTTTGAGGCATTGATAGATTGCCTCTATTTCAACCATATTTGATTCATTTGATGCATAGATGAAACCATGTTCTTTACGTTAACTTGCTAATTCATTTGCTTATTGTTATTCTACTAACAACTAACTATTAACTTCTAACATTTATATTATTGCACTTTATTTCATTGCAATTTATTTTAGTGTTCATTTTATTTCATGTACTTTATGTTTATGATCATTATTATCTAACCATATATCATTTACATTATGCTAATTTATTTACTCTCTTATTATCTTGCTAAATAAAAAAGAAGAGTAAAAAAAAAAAAAAAAGAAAACAAATCATAATTATTTGAGTGACATAATTTGTTAAAATATTGATAGATGGACTTAGGGTTGTATAACTTTCTTTGTTACAAATAGTTGATTTTTTAATCATCTTCAATGTGTCATATTTTGAGTCTTTTGACCTATGAAAAAATAGTCCTCAAAATATTTATTTTGCACATATTACTAACCATTAATTATACTTCACTAACTTTGGTACTACTAACTTGTTATTTATTTCATGTCATTTATATTCACTAACCATTATTATTGTAATATTGTCATTATTATCTTTTAATTTATTTTTATGTCATTACCTTGCAATTTACATTCAATTACTCATTATCATCATCATTGTACAAACTCATCATGCATGTTTATTTACTTGTTAATTATTTATTGTCATCAAACATTAAAAACAACAAAAACATGATAAAATGATAAGACCAAAAATATTCACTCTACTCATTAATCACTTGGACTTAGAGGATTCCATTTAGGACCTTTGCTTGGAGGTCTTCCTTTACTCTTTTGTGATTTTTTGTAAAGACTTGGATTTTCATCCGTAACTTACATTCATGTTGTAATAATGACATCATGACACCATCTTATGGGGATATATTTTAAGACCATTATCTTTTATTTAGCATAGGTCACTTTTGCACACACAAGGATTTCTCTTGGGCTACCTTAAAATGAGACCCTTTACTTTCTTGTTTGGTTACTTTGCATGCATGTTGCATTACCCAAATTTCATAATCAATAAATAAATCCTTGGTTCAACGTCAAGTGACATTTTCATAATAAAATTCAAAAATACAATAAAATTATGATTATTATTGTGCTCCACGAGCCTTAAATGGTGGAGAATGAGTAAGAATGAAATATTCCTACCCTTACTCTGATTATTTTGGACGTAAGACGCTTGACTTGTTTGACTAGAATAATCACCTCCACCCATAGACTTTAGTACAATATAATCACAAACATTCTTCATAAAACCCTTATTCAAGGTAAAAATAATACAACTCATCAAACTCATTTTTGTGCCTTAGGGCATCATCCCGAAAACCCTTTTCTCAAAGGTAAAATCAACCAACACACAAACATTTTCTACTCTAAACTACGGAGCTCTGATTCCTCATCCCCGAATAGGTGATACGTAGGCACAAGGACCCCAATCCTTGGCGAGCACTATAATAACAAAAAAACACCCCCTTTTTTCACACACATTTCTTTTGAAAATAAAACAATGATAGATAAATCCCCATGTATATAAAACAACCCAAATGGTTCCCATGGAGTACCATGGACGTGAGAGGTGCTAATACCTTCCTCGTGCACATATCCTTTTGAGGGTTTTATCGACTATTTCCCCTCGCCTCTCCGATAGAGGCACACAAATAAAATTCAATGGCGACTCTTTTGATTTTTCCTCCCTTAGGCATCTCTTTAGTCCTGATTTCGTTATCGTGAAATCCCGGTAGCCACACCTTTCTACTGCTTTTTCGTGAGCTAGTCCATGAAAGTAGTATGAAAAATGTTGTAATAGTTTTTTAAAGTTATTAGTTGAGCATTTAATGCCTAACACCAACTTCTCTCTAAGTTGGCTTCTGCCTCGCTAAGCAGGTTAGTGTGTTTTTGAGCTTATGTTGTTGCACAAAACTCGCTAAGCGGGATTTGGCCCATGCGAAAGCGCACTTAGCAAGGAACACTTGCTTTTTATCATATGCAGAGCTTATGACATTCTTTACTTGACTAATGCATGATAAAATCTATCCTAAAACTAAATAGTTTCAAAAATGGGTATGGTTGCCTCCCTACAAATGTTTTATTTAACGTCTTTTGCTTGATGCTTTTAATGCTAGGTTATACCGATCATATGAAAACATACCTCAAGGTCATTAATCCTTACCTTCACTTGTTCTTTGTCAATTTCCAAAACTTATTTGTGGTCTTCATGAAGGTTCATCCTTAAAAAATAAGTATCTTCAAGTCTTCCACGATGTCCAGCACCATGAAATCTACAGGAAATGAGAAATTTTCGATTTTAATCATAAATTTTTTAATTATTCCCAATGGTTTCCTAGATGTTTTGTCAGCCATTAGTAATGTAGTCATTGTTGGATCTATTTGGAGGTCATCGAACCTTTGAACTACTGCCACTAGTATCGAGTTTACATTGGAACCCAAGTTTATGAGTGCATTCCTAACTTTTATATCACCTATGGGAATATGTAATACAGCAATATAAGGATCTACTTCCTTTTATGGTGGATTTTATTGGATTTCATCAAAGCTTTCCTACTGCTTCATCTCTGATAAGTCACCATTTGCATTGAGTTTTCTTTACTGATCCGACAAGAAACAGAGGCTTTTGACACACTATGCAAGCATTTATGATACGTTTCGAGTTACTTTTACTTCCGTCATTTTATTTACGCAATTTTAATCATTGTTATGTTTTACTTATATTTTAGTGATTTTATGCGTGGGATAGTTGTGTTTTTGTCCGACAGGTCCAGGTAGAAGAACCAAGGAACTCGGAACAAGACAATGCGAGATTCCGGTAAGCAGAGGAGCAGAAAACCCCAGTACAGGAGACTTGACACGGCCACCCATGTCACCTGACACGGGCCGTGTCAGGAAAAGGAGGGCTTGTTGAAGAATACAGTCAGTTGACATGGGTCGTGTCAGCCCAAGCCCAAAAATTCAGTTTCTCACGGGTTTTTGTTCGTCGGGCTTTTTAGAGATATTTTTGGACCTGTCCAACTGCTGCTTGGAATTTTCACTTTAAAAGAGGGTATTCTGCCAAAGGAAAAATCATCTTGGAATACGGCAAAATACAGTATTGTGAAGCAATCAAGTATTACAGAGATCAAGACATTCGGAGAGCTGAAGGTTTTCATTAGCGGGAGCGATTGAAGATCAAAGTCATCCAATTACTTGTAATGTGTAACTTTTATCTACAGTAGATAAGGTTTTCATAAGGTTACTCTACAGTAGATATCACCTAGGACTAGGGATACCCTGTATGTACCAGAGTATTCTTGATATTATACAACTTAACTTCACCCTAATTGGCTATGAACATGGAAATTAGGGTAGATTGATTAAAGGTTTTCTCACCAAGGACTTGGGAGAAAATACCCTTAAGAACTGATAGTAATTGATATTTGTTGATGCAATAGTGACTCAGAGTTGTTACAGGGATAAATCATACACTTTCCCTGACATTGTTCCTTTTTCTCTATAAACCCTAATTTTCATCCTTCTTTACCTTTTCTTTTATTATTATATTGTTACACCTAAAATCCAAATTAATACTTTTTATTTAAATGAATGATAATTTAAACTCAATATTAACTTGCAGTCCTTGAGATCGACATTCGGGGAATTTCCCTATTATTATTATAAAAGGCAAAATAGTACACTTGCTATTTTTCCAATCAAGTTTTTGGCGCCGTTGCCGGGGACTACCAAAATATAGAGTTTAATTTTAATTTTCATTATAATTTTGTTGCTCTGCAATAAAATTATTTTTCTGTCATTTATAATTTACTAATTTGTGTATGCGAGGAGAACCCTCAGCTGAATTTCCTTTTGACGCAGAGATCGAGAGAACCCTTCACTGAAAAAGCAGAGAACAAAGAGTGGATTCTACAGAAGAAAGTACCTCAGATCACTCAGAAGTCAAGGAACCAATGGCTGAAGTTCCTCCAATTCCACCCCCAGAAAGACTCCTGGGTGACTATGGAGGTGCAAATGCACCGGGTGGTCGACTGACCATTGTCAACCAACCGGTGAATGTGACAAATTTTCAATTACATCCTAGCACGATCAATCAATTGGAAAGAAAACCTTTCACCGGAAAGGTTAATGAAGATGCCAACAAACACCTGCAAAGATTTCTAACCATGAGCACCACCCTGAAAATTGATGGTCATACTGATGAAGCCAAAAAATTAAGAATGTTCTCATTCACTTTAGCTGAAGACGCGGAAGAATGGTTATATTCTCTTCCTGCCGGCAGTATCACATCCTAGGAGGAGATGGAAACTGCATTCTTAAATGAGTACTTTCCAGCATCAGTATTCCTGAGAAAAAGGTATGAAATTCTTAATTTTAAATAGAAGGATGGTGAATCATTGGGAGACACTTATAAAAGATTCAAAAGGATCTTAGTAGCGTGTCCAACTCATAATATGGATCAGACCGAACAAATGCAAATGTTCGTTAATGGGCTGAAAATAAAAACAAAACAATTGATTGATACAGCAGCCGGTGGCTCAACAAATTTCTCAACAGCCACTGGTATCAAGAGGATTATTGAAGCAATAGCTGCCAATGAGCATCTAGAGCTATACGACAGGTGTACTAGTCAGCCAGAGGGGGTGATTGATCTAAAATTAGAGACAAATAAAATTCGTCTGGAAGACACAATTGCTGCCGAAGTAGACAAAAAACTGAAAGCTATGAATACAGGTACTCAACAGATAGCGCAGGTTCAACCAGCTCAGGCTAGCACTTGTGAAATCTATAATGGACCTCATCACACGGTCTATTGCTTTGCTACTCCCCAACAAATTGAAGAGATCAAATTCTTGAAGCAGAATAATCCCTATTCTAACACTTACAACCCAGGTTGGAAGAATCATCCAAACTTCTCCTGGAAAGATCAGAGAGGGACTGCTCGCAACAAAGTACAGGGCAATATCAGACACAATATCAACAACAGCAGCAACAACAGGCACCTAAAAAGGTTGGATGGGAAATTGCCATTGAAAAGTTAACAGCCCACAACATACAGTTTCAAGAAGAAACAAGGACTAATCAGAAAAACACCACGGCCTCCATTAAAAATCTTGAAGTACAAATGGGACGGATAGCACAACAGTTAGCTTCAAGCTCTCAAGCCCCAGGTACCCTACCTAGTGGTACGGTGACAAATCCGCGGGAACATAACACTGTTAACGCTGTCACAACCCAAAGTGGAAAGTCAACAAAGGAAAATGATATAGAAAAAGATGGATTGATAGAGGTGGATTTAGAAATCAAGGAAACAAAAAACCAAGATGAAGAAGTAATACTACCTCCTGTCAAGGAGAAAGAGAAGGTTCCTAAACCAGTAATCAAACTCCCTTACCCTCGAAGACAGAAAAAGAAAAATCAACATGAAAATAATTTTGAGAAGTTCCTGGAAATGTTCAAAAAACTCGAAATCAACATCCCTTTTTCTGAAGCATTAGAACAAATGCCAATATATGCCAAGTTCATGAAAGACATCATTTCCAAGAAGCGTTCCACTGATACGGAACCGATCATCCTAACTGAAACATGCAATGCCATTATCCAAGGCATGAAAGTCCCAGTGAAAAAGAAAGACAGGGGATCGGTTACTATTCCATGCACTATTTGTGATAGAAAATTCAAGAAGGCTATGATTGACTTAGGAGTGAGTGTAAGCTTGATGCCACTGTCCATCTATAAAAAAATAGGCATCGGCTCTGTTCAAGATATGACACTTCAGTTTGCGGATCGCTCTGTGAGGCGACCCTATGGTATTGTGGAAGATGTTTTGTAAAAATTGACAAGTTTGTCTTCTCAGTTGACTTCGTCATTCTGGAAATGCCGGAAGATGAGGAGATTCCTTTCATATTGGGTAAACCTTTCTTGGAAATAAGACGGTGTATGATAGACATTGAGGAAGGAACTATGACCCTCAAGGTCTATGATGAAGAGTTAAAGATAGATGTGAGAAACACAATGCAATACAAAGATGATATCGGCACAAGCAACACTATAGAGATAATAGACCAAGTAATTGCTCAAGAAAATGAAAGGCATAGACCCCAGTCACCACTAAAACGGGTCTTAAGCTTATCCATTTTTGAAAGTGATGAAGATGAAGGAGAGTCTGAGGTGCTCACTATGATGGAAAAACAACCTGAATGGATTAGATCTAGACCACACCGGTGGGAAGATCTAAGACCACCACCATCAGATGTCACTGAAGAACCAAAAACAGGGGTGAACCTGAAGCAGTTACCAACAAATCTGAAGTATGTATTTCTAGACACTGAAAAAAAATGCCCAGCTATTATCAATGCTAGTCTACAGAGTGTCCAAGAAGCAGAACTCATACAAGTGCTAAAAAAATACTAGGGTGCAATCGGAGGGGCAATTGAGGACTTGAAAGGTATAAGCCCGACCGTTTGCATGCACAAGATCTTAATGGAAGATGATCACAAGCCGGTGGTGCAACCACAACGAAGACTTAACCCAACCATGAAAGAAGTGGTACGCAAAGAAGTTGTAAAACTCTTGAATACGGGCCTAATCTACCCTATTTTTGATAGCTCTTGGGTAAGTCCAGTCCATGTGGTACCAAAAAAAGGGGGCACGACGGTGATAAAAAATGAAAAGAATGAGTTGATTCCAACCCGAATTGTCACAGGTTGGAGAGTGTGCATCGATCACAGAAGACTAAACGTAGCAACACAGAAGGATCACTTCCCGTTACCATTCATTGATCAAATGCTGGAAAGGTTAGCCGAAAATGATTACTATTGTTTTCTAGATGGTTACTCGGGGTATAACCAGATTGATGTTGCCCCTGATGACCAAGAGAAGACTGCATTCACATGCCCTATGGTATTTTTGCTTATAGAAGAATTCCATTTGGATTGTGCAACGCACCAGCCACCTTTCAAAGATGTATGACTTCAATCTTTGCTGACATGCTCGAAAAGCATATGGAAATGTTTATGGATGGCTTTTCAGTATTTGGTTCTTCATTTGATAATTGTTTAACTAACTTGTCACTTGTGTTAGAAAGATGCCAGCAAACAAATTTGATCCTGAATTGGGAAAAATGTCACTTCATGGTACGGGAAGGAATAGTCTTGGGACACAAAATATGCAACAAAGGTATCGAAGTGGACATAGCAAAAGTGGAGGTAATAGCAAATTTACCACCACCGGTAAATGAAAAAGGCATCCGAAGCTTCTTAGGACTTGCAGGTTTCTACCGTAGGTTCATAAAAGGTTTCTCCAAGATTGCCAAACCATTGACTAGTCTGCTGGTAAAAGATACCCCGTTCTTATTTGACAAGGAGTGTAGGCAAGCCTTCGAGGCCTTAAAGAAGGAGTTGGTGTCTGCCCTCTTAGTATTTGCCCCCGATTGGTCTCTTCCTTTTGAGATAATGTGCGATGTGAGTGATAACACAGTGGGGGCAGTACTAGGGCAACACAAGGAGAAGCTCTTGCATGTGATCTATTATGCAAGCCAAGTACTGAACCCTGCTCAAATGAACTATGAAACCATAGAAAAAGAACTCCTGGCGGTGGTATATGCATTCGACAAGTTCAGATCCTATCTGCTGGGATCAAAGGTAATTCTGTATACTGACCATGCTGGTTTAAAATATCTTTTTGCCAAACAGGAATCAAAGCCAAGGATGCTGCGATGGATCCTACTACTATAAGAATTCTACCTGGAAATCAGAGTCAAAAAGGGTAGTGAAAACACTGTTGCTGATCACTTGTCTCGGATGACCCCGATTCAAGAAACAGAAGAAACGCACCCCATCAGAGATGAGTTCATAGACGAACGTATCCTAGTCGTTACGCATATCCCATGGTTCGCCGATTACGCGAACTTTGTGGTAGGTGGACTCATACCTGATGACTTTGACTCTAACAGAAGAAAAAAGTTTTTGCATGATTGCAGGTTTTATGTGTGGGACGATCCATTCCTTTACAAAAAGGGATTAGATGGCCTGGTCAGGAGATGTGTTCTAGAGGAAGAGCAGAGGGACATCCTAAAAGCCTGTCATAACTCAGAGTATGGAGGACATTTTAGCGGAGACAGAACCGCATCAAAAGTCATCCAGTCGGGATTGTACTGGCCTACACTGTTGAAAGATGCACAAGTAGTGGTAAAAGAGTGCGACCGATGTTAAGAACAGGAAACATATCCAAAAGAAATCAGATGCCTCAGAATGCCATGTTAGAGGTCGAACTGTTCGATGTGTGGGGGATAGATTTTATGGGACCTTTCCCATCGTCCTTTAGAAAGTAATACATTTTGGTCGCGGTTGACTATGTGTTGAAATGGGTGGAAGCAGTTGCACTGCCCACGAATGATGCAAAAGTGGTAATCAATTTCCTCAAGAATTATATCTTAGCATGGTTTGGGGTACCAAGAGCACTGATTAGTGACGAAGGGACCCACTTCCTCAATAAGCTGATGGAGAACCTACTACGGAAATATAATGTCAAGCATAGAATCGCCATACCATACCACCCCTAGACTAGTGGACAGGTTGAGGTATCAAATCGGAAGATCAAGCAAATCCTAGAAAAGACCGTCAGTGCCTCACGAAAAGATTGGTCAATCAAGCTCGATGACGCACTCTGGGCATACCGAAGAGCGTTCAAAACACTAAAAGGTATGTCCCCATATCAACTGGTCTATGGTAAAGCTTGTCATCTACCACTCGAACTTGAGCATAGGGCATTTTGGGCTACCAAATTCCTCAATTATGATCTTTCCAAAGCGGGTAAATCTCGGATCCTCCAAGTACAAGAGCTGGAAGAATTCAGAAATCGAGCATATGAGAATGCCAAGATATACAAAGAGCGAACCAAAACATGGAATGACAGGCGCATTCAAAAGAAAGAACTTTAGGAAGGACAAATGGTTTTATTATTTAACTCAAGGTTGAAGCTATTTCCAGGGAAACTAAGGTCACGATGGTCGGGACCCTTTGTGATACAAACAATATTTGTGCATGGAGCAGTTGAACTAAGAAATCCCGCAAATGGAGACACGTTCAAGGTGAATGGGCAGAGAGTTAAACCATACATACAAGACTAGGAGGGTGGTCCAATCGATAAAATCCATCTCACCTAAGTAGACGGAGGACCGTCGAGCCATGCGACGTTAAACGAAGCGCTTCATGGGAGGAAACCCACGCTTTTTATATCTAATCAGTTTTGTGTGTTTGTAGGTTTATATAGGAGCTATACAAGGAGGGAACATCACATCAACAAATGTCTAAGTCATGAAAAAGAACGATCAATATGGCCAGAGGTACCAGCAGTTGAACCGGAGAGAAAACCTAAAAACGGCCAAAAGGACAGCCTGACACGGCCGTCCGTGTCAACTGACACGGGTCGTGTCAGAAGGGGGAAAAGTAGACAAAAAAGGTGGAAAACAGTGGTCTGCCACGGCCACCCGTGTCAGCTGACACGGGCCGTGTCAGGAACACTGAAAGTGGCAGAAATTTTTATTTATCAGCAATAGCCTGACACAGCCCGTGTCAGGAGCACTGAAGATAATGTCCAAACCGTGTGGAAGACCAGTAGCCTGACACGGCCGTGTCAGGTAGGCGAAAATTTTGATTTTTTTTTTTAAAATTTGAATTTTTCGTGGGACCCACCCACTTAATCCACCATTAACCATAACGTTTCCCCATTAACCTTACCATTATCAGATTTTTCATTACCCACTCATTATTCTCTCTCATCACTCTTACTCTCTTTCTCTCAAAAACCTTCCAACCTCCATTAAAACTCAAAACCCCATTGCCTTAAACCTTCCATAACCCCCACTTCCACTCACCTATAGCCAAAACACTCTTCACTAATATTACTCCACTCGCTGCCCCCGTCCTAACCACGGTTTCGAATTTTCCTAACTCAACAATTCAAATAATTTCTATTTTTTCCAGGTCCAAAATGCCCCCGCGAAGAATTCTCACCGGAAAGCAACAACTCATGGAAATGGCGAAGTCACGGAAGCGCCTGAGTCGGAATCCAAATCCATACAACATCGTGTTTGACAATTCGGAACAAGAACAAAGATACCAAATTCACCAGAAGCGCAAACTCACGCCGACGAGGTACATGTGTGAGCAGACTCTGAACGCTCTAGGGCTCAAAATGGAGGTATACCGGATGTTCCATGTTTTAGGAATGCTAGAGTTCATGAGTTTGGAAGCGCCAACATACGAGCGCATTACTCTCGAATTCCTCAGCACGTTGGAATTCCAGCTTGAAAAGCGATGGATAGACACAACCAAGTATTATTTCGGCACTTTGCGTTTCCGGTTGTTTAATAATTGTCATGAGTTGTCTATTGAGGAGTTAGCAGCAATACTCCGGCTCCCTCTGAACGGACCAGGAGCGGTCCAGACGGGTTCTCACCTAAGGATTTCTGGATTGTCATCACCGGGAGGAAGGATTACTCCTCTAAAGGTGAGAAAGCCTCGGGCATCCAGAATCCATGTTTCAGGTACGCTCATAAGGGTTTAGCCTATACCATGTTTGGAAGAGGCGATATCACAGGGGTAGCTACTCAGAGATAGCTATTCTTTATGTACTCGATGGATCAAAACAAAGCCATTAATGTAGCTGCCTTTACAGCAGACTATCTGGGCAAAGTCGGCCGAGCAAACTCTGGAGGCATATCCGTAGGGGGAATGATCACCCAAATCGCTGAGCATTTCGGGTATCAAGCTGTTTTACTCTAAGACACGCCAATTGCAGGTAACACCAAAATTGACATGTCTGCTCTAATTTCACAAGGTATGATTGTTGTTGCCCCTACTTACTATTTTGTACTTATCCCTAAGAGGTTTATTATCGCTCTGCCAGATCCGGACAAAGTTGCTATTACTGACTGTGTTAATTGGTTGTATGTGAGCACTGACCCCGACGCGGATGAAGGCCACGAAACTGACCATTTTACTACATGTGAGCAATTTATGGATGACCAGGTGGAAGGAACGGAAGCAAAAGAAAAAGATCCTCAAGCACCTCCTGAGAAATTTGTACCACCACATCAGGAACCCACCCAGCAGGAGGTGGGTTCATCATCCTGGTCCACTGACCAATGGAGCTGGGTACAAACCAAAATAGGTGACTTGAGGACGGAACAACAACGGCAAGGCATCGAGAAATCCCGTCAGGGGGAGATGTTGGATGAGATGAGCAGCATGATGCGACAGTTGATGCTGCATTTCCCGTAACCACCTCCTCAGTAGGGTACTGTGAGTGCCCTCCTCCGCTCTTGTTCGCAAACATTGTGGACAATGTTGATTTCAAGTGTGGGGGAGATTTTATGTCTTTTATTGGTATTTTATTCTCAGTATTTTGTTATTGTGTTATTTTACTTTTGTGCATTCTAGATTTGATTTTTCTGTTTGAAGGTACATTATGTTGCGAGTGTGTCAAGTCTGTGTTGATAGGTTGGAAATAATAATGATCACGATTGAGAGTGGATGAAAGGATCACGCCACTCATAATGGCTTATTGTGAAGGATCTCCCCAGGAAGTTGGCACTGCTGAAAGTAAGATCGGACGCAACGTATACAACTTAACCGACATGAGTATCTTGTACATTCCGAAGTAAGGAAGAAATCGCACCAAACTAATGAGTATTGTGGATCCTGTCAAAGCTGAACCAAACAGAGTGAGTCATAAAAAGCCAAACACATTGATCATCATGAGCGACATTCAGGTTTGTCTTTATCATTCTAAATTTGCGTAGACTCTTTGGGACTGTCACTGCATGATACACACACTGAGGCACGTTGTTTGAAATTAACCCCGAGTCTTTCTAGCCATCCCAAATAATTATATCCCTCGTTAACCCCATTTGAGCCTGTATCCATTTGTTTGTTTAAACCCCATAAATGTACCCCTTGGCCAAAAAGACTTCCTTACCCTGTTCAGAGTCATGATAATGCATTCAAACTGTGTTGAAAAGCTAAGTTTGGGGTAAAAACCCCAAAAGCTCCCAAAGCCCAAGAAAGTGCGAGAACAAAAAAAAAGAAAAAAAATTGATGAATCGAGAGAAAGAAAGAAAAAATAAAAAGAGAAAAAATTATAACTCGAAGATTCAAAAAGAAGCACGAAAAAGGGCATTCGGTGAAGAAAAAAATAATAAGAAAAGAAAACCGAGCAAATAAAAGAAACAAACACAGTATGTAACATCAACTCTGAACCAAAAGCCACTTGTTTTCCGTTTTTTTGAATAATCCATACCCTAACCCAAGCCAAGTTACAACCCGAAAGACCTCAAAAGTGTGTGTGTTGTGTGTAGGTGATAGGAAAAGAGAGATTATTCAAACTTGTGAGTGATATTGCATACTCTGAATTATGAGTGAAAATGGTTTACCCCGAGAGAATTGGTGAGAATGTGATATAAGCTGTCAGGTGAAACGGTGCTTTGAAGTGGAAGTGCGAAGAAAGACTTACAAAGAAAAGCAGGACTTATGGAAGGAAAAGGGAAGACGTTAGCGAATGATCTCAGTTTTACTTCCGTCATTTTATTTCCGTCATTTTATTTAAGAAATTTTAATCACTGTTATATTTTACTTATATTTTAGTGATTTTATGCGTGGGATATCTGTGTTTTTGTCCGACAGGTCCAGGTAGAAGAACCAGGGAACTCAGAACGAGACAATGCGAGATTCCGGTAAGCAGAGGAGCAGAAAACCCCGGTACAGGAGGCCTGACACGGCCGCCCGTGTCACCTGACACGGGCCGTGTCAAGTAAAGGAGGGCGTGTTGAAGAATACAGTCAGCTGACAAGGGCCGTGTCAGCCCAAGCCCAAAAATTCAGTTTCTCTCGGGCTTTTGTTCGTCGGGCTTTTTAAGATATTTTTGGACCTGTCCAACTGCTGCTTGGAATTTTCACTATAAAAGAGGGTCTTCTTCTAAAGGAAAAATCATCTTGGAATACGGAAAAATACAGTATTGTGAAGCAATCAAGTATTACAGAGATCAAGGCATCCGGAGAGCTGAAGGTTTTCATGAGTGGGAGCGATTGAAGATCAAAGTCATCCAATTACTTGTAATGTGTCATTTTTATCTTGAATTTGTTTTAAACAATATGAGTAGCTAAACCCCCCAATGTTAGGGGGTGTCCTTGATTTAGAATTGTAACGAATTTGAGTTTACATTTGCATTCATAATATTATTTTTACGGTAACCTTTTGATGTGTTTATTGCTTTCTCTTTTAGCCCAATCGAGATTGATTTGTGGTTATCAATTAGGATGGACCGCCATTGATAAGGTTTACATAAGGTTACTCTACAGTAGATATCACCTAGGACTAGGGATACCCTGTATGAACCAGAGTATTCTTGATATTATACAGCTTAACTTCACCCTAATTGGCTATGAACATGGAAATTATGGTAGATTGATTAAAGGTTTTCTCACCAAGGACTTGGGAGAAAATACCCTTAATAACTGATAGTAATTGATATTTGTTGATGCAATAGTGACGCAGAGTCGTTACAGGGATAAATCATACACCTTCCCTGGCATTGTTCCTTTTTCTCTATAAACCCTTATTTTCATCCTTCTTTACCTTTACTTTTAGTATTATATTTTTACACCTAAAAACAAAATTAATACTTTTTGTTTAATTGAATGATAATTTAAACTCAATATTAACTTGCAGTCCTTGAGATCGACATTCGGGGAATTTCCCCATTATTACTATAAAAGGCAAAATAGTACACTTGCTATTTTCCCGATCAGTCTCCTCTGGTTCTTCTTCTCCCTGACCTTTGGCAGCTACAACTTTTCCATCTTCGTCAACAACAACAAAATGATAATGCTCATTTGGATTTGTCTGCGTGTTCGAATTGAAAGCATCCTTTTGTTGATCAACCAATTTTTTTCTAGTTGACCAATTTGAGTTTCAAGATTTTCTATTGCACCATCAATATTTTTCTGGTTGGAAATTGACATCTGTATAAACTTGTTAAATTTGTCCTTTATCTTTGTTGATATTTCTTGTGGAGGTGCTTACGTATAATGCTGATATGGTTGCCTATATGAAAGACCTGCTTCTGATCTCTGTCCTTTATTAAAATTTATCCTTTGGAAGTAGTAATTTTGATATTGATTCGGCCTTTGTTGGTTGCCAACATAGTTAACTTTGTCAATTAAGGGATAAAATCTAGTAGGGTTAGCACTGTTACATAGCTCACAAAATGAGATGTGCCTCTAATTATGTGTCTTGTCTATTTCTTTCAATATTGTGGGAGGTTTAACAGTTGGTTTGTCATCTCGTCTAGTGTTTATGTCAGCAACTTATTGAAGGAAAATTGTGATCCAAAACGCAGTGGAAATTAAAAATTCTCCTTAAGTGATCCTTATGAATGTGCATGATCAGTGATAGAAACAAAATTTGAGAGAGAGAGAGAGAGAGAGGAGGGAGGGGAGAGACGAAATTTCATCAAGTGAAATGCTTCTACACAAGGGTTCTATTTATAGAACCACTTGTGTGGGCTGCGAGCTAAAAGCCCACTTAAGTGTATGTGGCCCATGTCTTATGGTATACCAAAAATCACTTAAGCGCACAGTACTTTACCATATTGTATATTCTACTTAAGTGCACCGTGCCTTACGATGTTCTACAATTCACTTAAGTGAACTGTACCTTACGGTGTACCTTATTTTCTCTATCTCTCATCAAGCCGTCCTTTTATGTGTGACCTTATAGGTTTTCACGATATTGACAATTATATTAAATCACGTATTTAACATAATAAACAATGAGTTGTATCTAGCAACACATCACTGCTACCCAAGACACGAAAATGTCATGTGATCTGACAAATTCCTTTTTGTGATAATACTTGTGAGTACAATTACCCTTTTCCCTTATGTATATATTGAACACAAGGCATAGACTGTGTCATCCTTGTCCAATTCAATATTGGACCCTTAGACGTTTATCCTGTTACGCAGGACGAGAAAATTCCATCTAGGTCACTCCTATCCCTCAGCATGCTTCGGGGAGTACCCATCAACTGTCTTTATGGTCATCCAATTATGGACAATGTTTGATCAGCAATAAGGCACTCGACTATACATCTAGAGTCCATAGTGGTTTCAGGTCGAACGGTGGTATACACTACTATCACCATGAGAATAACTTATGACACTTTGCATAACATTCTATGTAGTATTCTCATATAGGGTCAATCTAGTATAAATATTACTCCTAATATTCATACCTATGTTTAAGACTTGATAACTCCTTATCCATGATCTATGAGATGTGATCATCAATCTATATACATAATATTCTTAATGATTTAATGTTATCCCACTTCACAACAAAGCTCGACTACAGATACTTTAAGAATAGTGTTCTTATGTTTAATGGGATGTCATGATTAAGTCACACTTAATACATTAAACGGACTAGCTATTCTAGGGACTTTATTAAACAAACATAATAAAGAAAAATCCTTTTATTATTAATAAATAATTCAATACAAGTACTAAAAATATTTTCCTCTAGGGATTACATCAACAATCTCCCACTAGCAATAGAGCCAATCAGGCATACCCCTAATACCCATATATCTAGTATGGCCATCATGCTTCTGCTGCGCAAGAGGCTTTGTCAGTGGGTCAGCAATATTGTCAAGTGTAGGTACTTTGTATATTTTTACATCTCCTCTATCTATTAAATCTTGAATGAGACGATAACGCCTAAGTATGTGTTTGGATCGTTGGTGAGGTTTAGGCTCCTTAGCTTGTGTGATAGCACCATTGTTATCATAATAGAGATCAACGGGGTCAACAATGCTAGGAACTATTCCAAGTTCACTAATGAACTTGTTGATCCAAACAACTTCCTTTTTTGCACTTGAGGTAACAATATACTCGGCCTCGATTGTAGAATCAACAACTGTATCTTGCTTTGAACTTTTCCAACTCACAGTGCCACCATTTAAGTAGAACACATAACCAGATTGCGATCTAAAGTCATCCTTATCTGTCTGGAAGCTAGCATCGTTGTATCCAATTACAAAAAGATCTTCCTGACCCCCGTATATTAAGAATGAGTCCTTAGTCCTTCTCAAATACTTAAGGATATTCTTGACAACTACCCAATGAGCATCCCCGGAATCAGATTAGAACCTACTCGTTGCACTTAAAGCATACGAGACATCTGGTCGAGTACATAACATGGCATACATGATAGATCCTATTGCAGATGCATATGGAATCTTATTCATGTGATCCATTTATTCCTTAGTTGAAGAGGATTGTGTTTTTGATAGATACATGCCATGTTACATAGGTATGAATCATTTCTTGGAATCATGTATATTAAAGCGTCTCAACATTTTGTCTATGTATGTACTCTGACTGAGGCTAAGCATTTTTTGTGATCTACCTCTATAGATCCTGATTCCTAATATATAGGCTACTTCACCTAGGTCCTTCATAGAAAAGCATTTCCCCAACCAAGTCTTTACTTATTGCAGGGTAGGGACATTTTTTCCAATGAGTAATATGTCATCTACATATAATACCAGGAAGACGATCATGCTCCCACTAACCTTCTTGTAGACACAAGGCTCATCTTCATTCTTGATGAACCCATATTGTTTTATTGTTTCATCTAAATGAAGATTCCAACTTCTAGAAGCTTGCTTCAATCCATAGATTGATCTATGTAACTTGCATATCTTTTGGGCCTTCTTCTGGTATGTCAAATTCTTTAGGTTGTGTCATGTACACATCCTCAAGAAAATTACCATTAAGGAAAGATGTTTTGACATTGATCTGACATATTTCATAATCATGATATGCATCGATAGCAAGTAAAATCCGAACAGATTTAAGCATTGCAACTGGTGAAAAGGTTTCATCATAGTCAACCCCATGAATTTGTTTATATCCTTTTGCAACCAGTCTTGCCTTATAGGTATGTACCTTACCATCCATGTCAGTCTTCTTTTTGAAGACTCACTTGCATCCTATAGGGTTAACTCCTACAAGAGGCTCTACCAAGGTCCAAACCTAGTTTGTGTACATGGAACCCATTTCAGATTTCATGGCTTCTAGCCACTTCTCAGACTCAGGACCAATTATGGCCTCTTGGTAGGTCACAAACTCATCTTGATCCATGAGTAATACATCATATTGATCAGTTATGAGATATCCATATCTCTCAGGTAGGTGACATATCCTGCTTGACCTACGTTGGTTTTGTTATACTTAAGCATGTTGCTCTTCCACAACTACTTGTGTTTCTTCCTCTAGTTCCTCCATTGGTGTATCAATGCTTTGTGATTCTTGAATTTCTTCAAGCTATACTTTCCTCCCACTGATTCCTTTAGAAATAAAATCCTTTTCTAGGAGGACTCCAGTTCAAGCGACAAACACTTTACCCTCAAAAGGATTATAGAAGTAATACCCTTTTGTTTCTTTAGGATACCCCATAAATAAGCATTTGTCAGATTTGGACTCAAGATTAGTTAAAAAAATTCGTTTCACATAAACTTCGCCACCCCAAATCTTAATATAAGACATATGTGGTTTCTTCCCACTCCATATCTCATATGGTGTCTTCTCAACCTTTTTGGATGGAACACTATTAAGTGTGTAAGCTGTTGTCAATAGTGCATGTCCCCAAAAGGAGTTTGGAAGATCCGCGTGACCCATCATGGATCAGACCATGTCTAACAAGGTTTGATTTCTTCTCTCAGATACTCCATTCCATTGGGGTGTTCCAGGAGGAGTAAGTTAGGATAGAATCCCACACTCTTTCAGGTGGTCATCAAACTATGGGATTAAATATTCACCACCTCAATCTGATCGAAGAGTTTTAATATTCTTACCTAGTTGGTTTTGTACTTCATTCTTAAATTCCTTGAACTTTTCAAAGGACTCTGATTTGTGTTTCGTTAAATACACATAACCATATCTACTGAAATCATCAATAAATATAATGAAGTAATGAAAACCTCCTCTGGCTGGTATGTTTAGTGGTCCACATACATCGGTATGTTTGAGGGCCAAATGATCATTAGCTCTTTCACCTTTTCCTGTTAATGGAGACTTTGTCATCTTTCCAATTAAACAAGATCTACATGTCTCATATGATTCATAATCAAAAGAGTCCAAGAGTCCATCTTTATGGGGTTTGGAAATGCATTTCTCATTTATGTGGCCTAATCGACAATGCCAAAGTTAAGTTGGATTTAACTCATTAGGTTTCATCCTTTTAGTATTAATCTTATAAATAGGCATTTCAAGATCAAGGACATATATTCCATTGTTCATTTGTGAATTAGCATAGAATATATCATTCAAATAAATGGAGCAACAATTGTTCTTTATTATGAATGAAAAACCAAACTTGTCCAAACAAGAAACATAAATAATATTCCTGCTAATTGCAGGTACATAATAACAGTTCTCTAACTGAATTATTAAACCACTAGGTAAAGTCAATACATAAGTTCCTACGGCTAAAGCAGTCCCCTTTGCTCCATTGCCAACTCGTAGGTCAACTTCACCTTTTGCCAAATCTGTACTCCTTTTTAGCCCCTGCACATTGGTACAAATGTGAGAACCACATCTAGCATCTAATACCCATGATGCAGAAGTACATAGATTATTTTCAATAACAAAAACACCTAAAGTTGAAGTCCCTACTCGATTCTTCTTATCTTCCAAGTACTTTGGGCAGTTTCTCTTCCAGTGTTCGGTCTTACCGCAATGGAAGCAAGTGCCATCCTGTGCTATGCCTCTACTAGGATTCAAAGCAGGAGCAGTGGGTTTGGGTTTGGCAACTTCCTTGCCTTTCCATTTACCACCCTGCTTGGTGGGCCTTTTGTTCTGTTTCTTTCCATTTCCGATCATCATAGTGGACTTCCCTTTTGACTTCAGATTCTGCTCAACAGTTCTTAACATACCTAGAAGTCCAGGAAGAGTTTTTTCCATATCATTCATGTTGAAATTAAGGACGAATTGGCTGAAGCTCTTTAGAAACGATTGCAAGATCAAATCAGTCGCAAGTTCCTTTCCGAGGGGAAAACCCAACCTCTCAAGGTTCTCCATATACCCAATCATCTTGAGCACATGGGGACCTACAGGGGCTCCCTCAACCAACTTGCCTTTAAAAAGGGCTTTTGAAACTTCAAACCTTTCATGTCTTGCCTGCTCTTGATAGAGCATCTTCAGGTGTCCGATCATATCGAACGCTTCCATGTTCTCATGTTGCTTTTGCAACTCCGAGTTCATGGTAGCTAGGATGAGGCAAGAAGCTTCATTGGCATCATCGACATGTTTCTTATAAGCATCTCTTTCTGCCTTAGGTGCAGAACTAGGAGGTTCCTCTTCAAGAACAGGTTTCTCCTAGACATACAGTTTTTTATCATGCTTGAGGACAATCCTTAGATTTCAGTGTCAATCCAGAAAATTTGTCCCAGACAATTTTTCCTTATCAAGGATTGATCGTAAAATGTTGTTAGAGGTGTTTGTTATCATGGTATTCTACATGAAAAATATGAAAATATAAGTATCATTAAAATAATATATTTAATTAGGCCTTTAATTAAATATGCTCCCACTATTTTACTCAAAACAAATGACCATCACCATTTGATTCGGAAAATCCCGTTGGAATATTTTCTAGTGGGTCGAGATCCACATTTCACTTTGTTTTTAGTCTGCATAGGTGGATTACACAAAACTAGGTTATTTAGGTAGGAACTCCTTCCAATTGTATCTAATACAACTCTCGAATATCTTAGTTGGGTGAATAACTCCTTATTCCAATCCATCATATGGATCATTTCCAACTCTTGCTTCTAAACGTATATAATCTTATTATAATTTGTTTAGTTAAGTCTAACTCATTGTTTTAGCAATTGGATATTACAATTATCCCGTCGCACCTTACTAATATAGAACATGCACCTCGCGTAGGCGGAACCTACATTATTCGACACTAGTCTTGATGAGTGCTAAAACTTGGAAAATATAAACTTAATATTTAATTTGAGGGAATTTGCCATTATTTTGATCTCACCGGCTTATTTATCATATAAATTGTCTCTAACATGAATCAACATACATACAAAAATGAAACAGTTATGGCCCCTAACGCGATTGTTCTCCCAAGCCAATGAGAGAACCTAAGCTAACCTAATAACGATCTAAGCTTCTCCAAGCAAGATCTTCAAGGTTGTCCTCCTTTGATATTGTATTCTTCTCTTTCTTCATAACATTACATTACATAAAAGAAACTCGTTTTACATACGAGGGAGTGAGATGAAAAAAAAGTTATATTAAGAGATTAAAAGAGAGGCACGACACACATGCCGTATTTTAAAATCCCAAAAACAAAATAAAGGAAAACTAAGGCCATAACTGATCACCACAAAACAATAATAATAAACACATTACTATTTTAAATTCTGTTAATTAAACAAACCAAATTAAATTCCGGCGATTAGTCACACTATGCAGAGTTAGTCGGGGGTTCCGTTGCCCGGTCAGAGGCAGCGCCCCGACACAAAATTTTAATGAACAATTCATTTAAAATCGACGTCGTTTTTCGCATCAACACTTGATACTTTAAAGCACAACTCTTGTGCAATCACAACCCTAATTGCATAACTCTTTGACAACACAACCCTTATACCATCATGAACCCTAATGCAACAATTTCATACCGTCAAACACACCTCAATTGATAATTCAGTATGATTGATCAAAACATCATTGCTTCACCATACTAATGTCAGATTCCTAAGCAAATGACCATTGATCGCTCAAAGGAATAACAATCATTAAGTGTTTGAACGAACGAAATAGAAATAGTATATCAGATATACCATATTTTGCATCAGAATTACTTATATCATATATATAAATTGATCGATCTCATTTGTGTAACCTATGGACGATTGATGTATCGCTGCTTCACCATACTAACATTGGATTCCGAAGCATAGTCAACATCAATCATTCAAATCATACACACACGATGCCAAATTTAACTACTCATTTATTATTTAATTCATTATGTCTTTTAATCGTATTAATATAGAAAATAAACATCAATCAGATGCATCGTTTCGTAAGTTGCTCTGATACCACTAAAGGAAAATTATGATCCAAAACGCAGCGAAAATTAAAAAATTTCCTTAAGTGATCCTTACAAATGGGCATGATCAATGATAGAATCAGTTTCCTCTTGTGGCGATTGAAACCTTTGATGCAGATCTAAGGAGTGATCACGAGTGTTGAATGGTGACAAAACCTCTACTCAGTCCACACGAATGGATTCCTTCAGTCTCAGTTTAGCTGCTACAGATGAAGGCTTTGAGTGAGAGAGAGAGAGAGAGAGAAAAGAAATTTCATCAAGTGAAATGCTTCTGCACAAGGGTTCTATTTATAGAACCACTTATATGGGTTGCAAGCTAAAAAGCCCACCTAAGTGTATGTGGCCCATATCTTATGGTATACCGAAAATCACTTAAGCGCGTGGTACCTTACAATATTTTGTATTCTACTTAAGTGCACCATACCTTACGATGTTCTACAATTCACTTAAGTGCATCGTACCTTATGGTGTTCCTTATTTACTCTGTCTCTCATCAATCCGTCCTTTTCTATGTGACCCTGTGGGTTTTTATGATATTGGCAATTATATTAAATCATGTATTTAACATAATAAATAGTGAGCGGTATCTAGCAACACATCACTGCTACCCAAGACACGAAAATGTCATGTGATATGACAAATCCCTTTTTGTGATAATACTTGTGTGTACAATTACCCTTTTTTCCCTTATGTCTATATTGAACACAGGGCATAGACTGTGTCATCCTTTTCTAGTTCAACATTGGGCCCTTAGACATTTATCCTATTACGTAGGATGTGTAAATTCCATCTAGGTCACTAATGTCCCTCAACATGCTTCATGGAGTACACATTGTCGCATCTCGAAAAATAAGATTCCTCGCGATGGTCGCGGAAAAATGATGTTCGAACAGAGTCACCACCGAACTTTATTCAACCCAATGAAGGAATAGGAAAATATCGATAAAACCTTTGAAAAATAGAATAATGGTCTTCGCAAGCATATTCGAGTTCGGGAGTCGATTACGCAAGGGGAAGATATTAGCACCCCTCACGTCCGTTGTACTCAATGGGAACCTTTTAGTCTAATTTGCGATTTGAATGTTAGCTGAATGTTGCTTGTTTTCTTCGATTGAATAAAGAATTAAAAATAGATATGGATGTAAACCTCAGAAAGGAGAAAAGGGAGGTTTTTTATTAGTGTGCTTGCCAAGATCTCGCAATCTCGTGCATACGTATCCTTATGGTGCAATAAGGAAATCAGAGCATTCGTAGTTCGGGGAACTATGACTGGTTGGTGTCTTTTAGTGAATAATTGTTTAGATCGCGTTCTAAAGGCTAAATATTGGCTTGTTTACTCTCGACAGAGGCTTAAGCATTAGTTTGTTAGGCGCATTAGAAGGGATTAAACATTGCTCTTTCTAAAAAAAGTTTTGATCACACGGGGGTGGCAGGTTGAGTTAATATAGTGAATGTTTTGTTTAATTGGTTTCAATCGCACGGGGGCGAGAAAATATAGATTTGAGGTGTTAAGATATTTTGTTGGATGACGATTACTCGGATAGTCGAGTAAGGCAACTCGTATCCTAATAGTCGAGGAGAGGATCTGAAGGCTCTAGACCATCTCCCTTTTCATCCTTAATTATAAAAGGATTTGATAATATTAAGGTTTTTCAAATGGATGATGAATACTCGGATAGTCGAGTAAGGATACTCGTATCCTAATAGTCAGGAAAGGGAATAGAAGGCTCTAGACCACTTTCTTTTTCATCTGAGTGATTATGAAAAATAAGTTTATGTATGGTTGATGTGTTTTAAGATAAACGACAAATACTTGAATGACTGAGTAAGGCAACTCACATCCAAGTATTCGAGGAGAGGAATCGAAGCCTCAAAACCATCTCCCCTTTCACCTAGTTTCTTATAAGAATGTTCGATTTAATTGTGTTAGAAGTTTGTAAAGAAACGACGATTTTCTAACTAGCCGAGTAAGAAAACTCGTATTCAAACAATTGAGGAGAGGAGTTGAAGGCTCAAAACCATCCCCCTTTTCATTTCTTATTACGAAAATGGTTCTATTTAATTAGGTTTAGGTGGATAGAAATGACAACTATTTGACTAACCGAGTAAGAGAACTCGTATTCAAATAATCGAGGGGAGGAGTTGAAGGCTCAAAACCATCCCCCTTTTCATTTCTAAATTAAATGGTATGTAATTGCGATTAAGTATTTTAATTTGATTTGAGTAAAAATACTCGATGTTGGATCGAGGTTTTAAATTTGTGTTTGCGGATAAATTAGATTATATTTAGTGAATCAATCATCTAATTGATCAATTAATAATCAAATAGGTCTCATTGTAAGAAATCCCAAGAGTAAGCTATGTGAGATTGATGGTGATGCTAAAAGCGATTGACTTACAAAGGTATTAAAAATGATCTCAACATTGAATTGAGAGTTGTGTGATTTTTATCATGGTTTTGGATTGATGATGAAATATAATTGGTCTAGTTTGGATATGATGGAAATGGTAGTGAAATAAGTCGATTAATATTTAATTAACAAAGTTAATTGATTAAAATTCGGTCAAATCAATTAATTAAGTTAATTAAAATTAATTATTGAATTTATTTAATTGAATCAAATAATTAAGTTAACTAAAATTAATTAATCAAAGTTAACTAATTAATCAAAATTTAATTTATTAACTAATTTAATTAAAATAGATAGAAATGTTGATTTAAAAATGATCGGATCGAATTGGTAACAATGTGCTGAAGAACTGGTTTGTGCAAGATGACAACATGAATAATGTCATACGCAAGATCATAACACGGTGAAAATGTCTCGTTTAATGTATCAAAAATTCGACGGCATTTCATTTCAGCATAAATTGTTGAATCCGTGATTTAGAATTTCAAAACACATAAAATAGAGATAGACGATTCATATCTTAAAAAAATATTGCGAGTCGCAACAAGAATTCGGTGGCATGTCGAAACCGCAATCTGAATACAACTTGTATGATTGGATAGTTGACTACACAACAAAACCCAAAACAATCTAACTAGTTCATACATCAATATAATTTTTACCATAATGTAATAGTGCTAAAATATGTATTACATAAGTGTAGCGGTAAATTCAGGATCATCAAGCTATGGATAAGCTAGAGATCAAATAACAAGAGACGTCACCGCGCTTTTATTGTTTCCAAGGGAAAAGGGAAAAAGTACGAATAAAACCCAAAAAGTAAGAAGTTTTCAAATCAAAACTAATAAAATGTCAGAGATTACAGGTAAGGGGGTTGGTTACACAAAGGGAAGGTGTTAGCACCCAAAGTGTCCTAGGTACTCCTAGGGAACTTTTTTTGTGTGCATATGTATTTTGTATAAAAATGACGTTTACAAATAAATAAAATGGGGGGATGAGAAAAGAATTCATTAATTATATTTTTGTGTTTGGGAAGACCTTCGGTCTTGTGCCTAAGTACCAACATAAAAATGAGGGATCAAAACCTCGTAGTTCGTGATACAAATTTCAAAGTGGATGCATTGCTTTTAACAAAAATTAGGTTTGAAAGGCGTAAAGGCCCAAAAAAATAGTTTGAATGAGTTAGTTCTTTTTGGATTTTTGAAAGTTTAGGTCAAGTATAGTTAAGTTTATTTACAGGTTTGATTTAAGAAAAGAAGTTTGAAAATGCAATGGCATAAGGCCAAAGTTTCTATCTTTTTGCAAAATGGTCAAAGTTTAGAACAAAATAAGTTCAATCAAAGAAGATTTTGAAAAAGGAGGGAGAAATTTTGAAATTAAAAGAATGGGGAGAAGATGAAGAGACTAATCCTATGCACAAAATTAAAAGTTGAGAGTTGAAAAGATCTGACCAAATGGGTAGCAATCCAATAGACAAGAATGTCAATAGAAACCCAGAATTCCCTTGGACATTTAGAATCAAGCAACACACAAATTCACAATTATATTATCTTGAAGAGCAAAGGCATCAAATAAAGATAGCCACATCCAAGCTTTAGCCAATCCATGATCTTCCTCAAAATTAGCCCATGTAGCAGATGAATTCCACAAGTCACAGGTTCAAAATAACAGCTATACAATGATCATGTTGCAGATGAACTCAGGAGGATCTTGAATGATGTATCAGATGAAGTTTCAAATTGCAAGCACTTGGTTTCTCAACATGTTGGCATTGGCCAAGTCCTTTAGCATAGGGATGTTGCCTAAGTTCTAAGTCCATTTGTCCAAGATCAAGCCAAGAGTCCACACAAAAGTTTTTTAGGGTTTTTGTTGTTATTATGTACATTAATGGTAAAAGACCACACAAACAAGCAAAGTATATACAAACAAGATATATCACACAATATGGTCCAAATGGACAAAGTGAAAATTGCATTAACATAAACAATTAGAATGATATGAACAATGACAAATGAATAAAGGCTAAAATTTAAATGACATTAAAGTAAATGGCTTGAAATTAAAAGTTAGTTGTTAATGGGTTATAAGTTAGTATTGTTTTGCTTTTGCTTTCCATTTTTTAGACATTCTTTGGAGAACACTCGACCCACTTATCACAAGCATGGATCCTTGAGCCAAGACATCTTCCAAAGGAAGGAAAAAAGGCCAAGTTTCCACACAATACCATGAAAGAGGGGAGACTTACAATCTCACTAACTAGAATGCTATGCCTTTTATGTCACCAATTTAGCGCTATGTTAAGCAATCGTAATTGGACTTATGTAGAAGTCACAACTATTTGAGGTCAGGCAATAGAATTTTGGTGTTAATGCATGTTAAAGACATAGTATAATGGACTATGCTCATGAAACATACCACACACAAAAATAATATGCAAAAGAGGTGGCCTAATCTCATCCATACTCATGTTAATTTTTCAATCAACTAGCTTTAGGACTTTGAAATATCATAGGCCAAATGAGATGAATGCATAAAGAAGGGGAATGAGATGAAGAAGGAATGGAATGGATCAAAACTCAAATTGATCAAAGGAGGACTTTTACCAAATTAATATCATCCATTCATTTTGGGAGATGGAATGTACATTCCATCAATCCCCTAAAACCAATTATATTAACTTGACAAAGTCAAATCAACCTTGACCAAGACCCAACAACTAGAGTCAAACACAAACAAGTCATCACAATTAGTCAACAAAATTATTTGGCATTTATTCAAATTAAAAATACTAAAATAAGGCATTTAAATTAAATATGGTTTGTCAAATTCCTAAAACCTCATCAAACCACCAAATAAATTGCCATGAGATTTATCATAGGTCAAACAAGGTCAAAGGACCATGGAGAAAAAATTTCAAAATTTTTAAAGACTTAAAAGTATTTTTAAACAATTAAAAACAAATGCAAAATCAATTAAATCATGAAAAAGATTAATAATGATCCAAAAAATAATTTTAATTCAGAATATGAAAAAGGAAATTATTTAAATTTTTTTGGTTAAACTCTCATATTTTTTGGATCAATATTAAAATTAATATGAATTAATGAAAATTAAAGGAATAAAAATTAAAATCAAAAAATAAAAAAAAAACGTGGACCACTTGATCTCCCTCATTAATTGAGGTGGCAGATCAAGTGGTCATCAGCGCACTTTCCATCGTGGACTTGAGTCAATGCGCCACATGAATGGTAATCAGAACCAACGCGTGAGATTAGATCATTTTAAATGGATCCTATGGTTGGAGACGTGCCAACACACGGCCGTGAGATTAGATCATTTGAAATGTTATGATGCCATGAGGGATCTTAGGGCCAAAGTTGGGTCCTTACAGCCTCATCAAATGTGGGTAGTGTGATTTTGGGTTCAGAGGCTTCAGGAATTGGTTCAAAGGGTTTAGGTACAGAGGGAGTCTTTCTAGAGTTAGTTGTGGCCCGAAGGTCTTCATTCTACTTCTTGGAATAGGAATACCAATTGCAAAGATGGGTGGTTCATAACCATTTGTAACCATATCCCAAAGATCAGCATCATAGCCTAGGAAGAAACTTTCAATTCTGTCCTTCCAGTAGTCAAATTTGTCTCCATAAAAAACTGAAGGTTTTGCATTGTAGCTATCTCTTTCATTTGTGTTAGCCATGAAGTTTTTCTCACCCTAGGTCTCTCTACACGGTTAAGTTTTTGATTCAAAAATTAAAAACAGAGCCGAAGCTCTGATACCAATTGAAGGTAGAAAAAAAAACAAGAAAGGGGGGTTTGAATTGTTTTCATATGAATTAAAATCTTTTTGCAATAGCACACAATAAATAAATAATAACAACACAAACGATTTATCCTGGTTCCCTTGAAATTCAAAGCTACTCCAGTCCACCCGACCAAGGTGATTTCTCCTTCAATAAGGACTTAATCCATTAATCTCAAAAGATTCTAACATTTGTCTAAGAGTTCAACAACCTCTTAGCCCTCTCAAGTCTACAGACCTAAACAAGTCATTTGAGGAATCATAAACAATTTCAAGAATTATAAGGGTTTGGCTAGATGCTTCTAGATAAGAAGTATAAACACACTTTAAGAACAATGAAAGACAACCTCACAAAATTGAGCAACAACTCTTGTATGGAAACTATTTCTTACAACAATAATGGTGAACAATATTCAGAGTATGAGAATGTTGTTGTATCAAAATTGTGTTTCAGTAAGTTGTGAGAATGCCTTTATATAGCACTTGAGATGATACCGTTGGGGGGAAATCAATAGAGATTTCGTGCCAGCTGTAGGAGTTAAAGGTAGTAAATTTCTTGTCCTTTCCATATAAGTCTTGTAGTATAATCTATTATTTCCTAAAAAATAATTGTACTAGACTTTGATTGCTTCCAACTTAAGTTTCCGATCAGGTGATATCTGATGGCGTGTTTCCGAGCATGTGTCAGAGTGAGGTGAGCATGATCAGAGTCTTCAAATATCTTTTTGCAGAGTCTTCAGATATCTCTTGTAGAGTCTTTAGATATCTCTTGCAGAGTCTTTAGATATCTCTTGTAGAGTCTTTGGAATTTGAGCTTGAACTTCAGAGTCAAATTCTCCAGGTGATTGCTCCTCATGGATATTCTATTTAGAGTCAGATTTGATTTCTCTTTGTGCTGGGTCAACATTTCTGGGCTAATGAAGATGCTAGATATTCGTTTCCTCAGAGTCATTTTAACTTAGAATCCTGCACACTTACGAAAATTTTTAGGGTACAAAATTGTTTCATTCTTTGTTATTATAAAAACTTAGAGATATATTGCAGAATTAAAATCCTGTTCTAACAACTTCAAACTCTTATATTCACTGAACACTTCAAATTTGGAACCAACCTGATAATGCCTCTAAATTTTCAACACGAACACCAGAGCTGGAAACTCTAGATCATGTTTAGGATAATCCTTCTAATGAAGTTCCAATTTCCTAGAAGCATAAGCCACAACCTGACCATTTTGCATTAACACACCACCTAGACCCATATTCGAAGCATCACAATACACCTCAAAGGATTCGCTCGGATTCAGAAAAATTAAAACTGGATCAGACGTCAACCTCTTCTTAAGTTCTTGAAAACTCTCTTCACAATACACACCCTAAACATAGGCTTGACCCTTTTGATTTAACTTGCGTTAAAGGCAACTCCAACTTCAAAAGGCTTCAATAAACCTTATGTAGAAACCATCCAAAACAAGAAAACTTATGATCCCAATAACAAACTTCATAGTCTCTCACTATAATACAACATCTATCTTTGACGGATCAACAACAATACCACCACTAGAAATTACATACCCGAGGAAACTCACTTATTGCAACTAGAACTCGCTCTTAAACAACTTCACATATAACTTCTTCTCTTGCAAGGTCTGCAACACAACTCTCAGATGCTCTACATGCTCTTCATCATACTTTGAATATATATGTCGATACCGGGATTTCACGATAATGAAACCGGGACTGATGAACTGCCTAACAAAGGCAAAATCTGAAGAGTCACCACTAAATTTTGTTTATATGCCTCTATCGGAGAGGCAAGGGGAAATAGTCGATAAAACCCTCGAGAAAAGAGACGCATATGGGATGCGCGAGAAAAAAAGAGATAAAGAATCGGTCTCGCGACCGAGACTTGGGTTAGGAAGTCGGTTACGCATGGGGAAGGTATTAGCACCCCTCACGTCCATGGTACTCCATGGGAACCATTTGGGTTGTTTAAGTATGTGGGGATTCATCACGATTATTGTTTCATTTTCAAAAGAAAGTGTGTGAAAGATAGGGGGTTTATATTTTTTTCCTCGCCAAGGATTGTGGCCCTTGTGCCTACGTATCACTCATCGGAGATGAGGTATAATATTAATAAGGTAATAAGAGTTAGTATATGATATAAAAAAGTAAGTATAATATGTTAATTGGTTAGTATATACCAAGAGAAAACACAATGTATCAAATGAAACCACAAGTTAATATATGCACAAGTAAAACTTCATCTACACAAGTCAAATGATCCAAGTTGTTTGAAATAGGGGTACCCTATCCATGCTTCAAAGTACCATGGATGAACACTTGATCATCCATTAGTAGGTTTGAAGTATGGAAGGTTTAATCAACCCAAAATCAAACAAATCATGACCAAAATGGATTTCATTAGCCCTCAAGTTCAAGACATCATAAGTCTATAAATAATTGCTAAAATGAAATGAAACAAGACACCAATAAATTATAGAGACAAAAATAATGGGATTCCATGTTCAAATTTTTTTCAGATTAATAAAAATAAATGGGTTAAAGAATAAGTCACAATGGGAAATAAAATGATAAAAAAAAACAAATGAAAATGAAAAAAATAAGGCATATGCACACGCTGGGGGTTGATCCCCGGGGATCAACCCCTCTCCCACTAGGCCAAGCGCTCGGTGGTGTTAACAACTGCACTGAAGCAAATAAATAATAAACATGATAAATAAATGGAATGTGTGCGTTGGCAAACCCATAAGAGCACGACATCATATTTTATCATGTTTATTATTTATTTGCTTGTGCATATATTAACTTGTGGTTTCAAGTGATACATTGTTTTTTCTCTTGGTTTATACTAACCCACTAACATCTTATACTTACTTGTTTATATCATATACTAACTCTTATTACCTTGTTAATATTATACCTTGGGGTTGAATAACTTTCATCGTTACAAATCTATGGTAAGTTGATTTATTGATCATCTTCCATACTTTACATTAATGATAAGGTATCCCCTGATGCACCATATCTTGAATCTATTGACCTAAGGATAAATAATCCTTAAGTGTTGGCCCATCTTGTTCATAATACCAACTTAACCTAACTTCATTAACTTTTGATTACCACTAACCTTTTGTTATTGTTATATTCATTATTATATTCATTGTTATTTACTTTTATGTCATTTACATTTAAGTACTCATTATACTTATCTTTATGAAAACTCATCATACATACTCTATCATTTGTCTTTACTTCATTGTTACCATTATATTTAAAAACAACAAAAACATGATAAAATTATAAGACCAAAAACAATCAATTTCAATTCACCACTTGGACTTAGAGGATCTCATCCTAGGACCTTTGCTTGGAGACCTTTTCCATTACCTTTGTGATACTTTGTGAACTTTGGGTTTCATATGTACTTACATACCTGTTACAAGAATGGCATCATGGCACCACCTTATGGGGACATGTTTGTAAGACCATTATCCTTTGTTTAAATTAGGTCACTCTTTGCACACACAAGGCTTTCTCTTGGGCTACCTTACAATTAGACCCTTTATTTTTTTGTTGGTTACTTTGCATTCATGCTGCATTAGCCAAATTTCATAATCAAAATAATCAAACCCTTGATCCAATGTCAAGTGGCATTTTCTTAATCAAATCCAAAACACTTAATAACTATGATTAGTATTGTGCTCCATGAACCTTAAGCGGTGGAGAATGAGTGAGAATGGAGAATTCCTACCCTCTCTCTGATTATTTTGGACGCAAGACGCTTGGCTTGTTTTCTAAAATATTCACCTCCGCCCATAGACTTTACTGCAATCTAATCATAAACATTCTTTTCATAAACCCTTATTCAAGGTAAGATCAACTCAACTCATCAAACCTAATTTTTGTGCCTTAGGGCACCCATCCAGAAAACACTTTTCTTAAAAGTAAAATCAATCAACACACAAACATTTTCTACTTCGAACTACGGAGCTCTAATTTCTTATCTTTCACACACTTTCTTTTTAAAATAAAATAATAATCGTGATAAATCCTCGCATACATAAACAACCTGAATGGTTCCCATGGAGTACCATGGACGTGAGGGGTGCTAATACCTTCCCCTTGCATAATCGACTTCCGAACCCAAGTTTCGGTCGCGAGACCGATTCCTTATCTCTTTTTTCTCGCGCTTCCCATGTGTGTCTCTTTTCTTGAGGGTTTTAGAGACTATCTCCCCTCGCCTCTCTGATAGAGGCATATAAATAAAATTCGGTGGCGACTCTTCTGATTTTGCCTTCGATTGGTAGTTCAAAAGTCCCGGTTTCATTATCATGAAATCTCAATAGCGACTCTGCTGGGGAATAATTTTTGCTAAGCAAGTCTAGCCTAGTTTGGTATGTTCTCTTTTTTTGCGTACGTGGGGTTTTATCCGTTATTTAGTTTTTCTATATATATATATATATATATATATATATATATATATATATATATATATATATATATATATATATTGCTTTTATTTCTAACTTATATATATTTTCTTTGTTTGTCTGTTGGTCCAAAACCATGGCTCTGTGACGAAGAAATTTTGGAGGTAGTAATGATTGCAATGAAAACCTTATGTGAAAGACTCTCCACCCGAGTATGATAGCTTTCTTGAGATAAGAGAGGTTGGGTAGTATTGGTACCCGAGGTGCCTTCCTCATAAGGGTCGTCCGAGAACCTCACTTAGTGGTAGATTCCCTTACGGGGATTGATGATTATCGTGCTTCCGGTGCAACCATCATTTCCTTTATTAGAGTCTGTGACCCTAAGACCCCCTTTTTTAGAACATTTAACCATGACCAGCCTAGACTGATGGTCGCATAGTATAGGCCCCCGAGGTGCCTTCCTCGTAAGGGTCGATACGAAGATCTTAGTTAGAGTAGATGACCTTGATGGAGCAGACACCTAGCAAGTAAATTGACAGAAGCGGATGACAGTCAAGGGAGTCCATGACTCTAGGAGAAGTGTCTTACACCCATTTTCTCAAAAGGATTAGATCATGTAAAGTGAGAATCTTGGTTTATAGAGCAGTCATTAAACCTCACACTTTGTCACGATGGTCCGAAACTTTGAACCCGTGCCTAAGTTCTGTGGAAATTAATAAAATTAATCATTCATTCATACATACATTCATTCATCATAAGACTAATAAGAAAAGCTCTTAAGAATTTCGTTTGTTCAAAATGCAGAATTACAAGACCTTTTACCGACACGATCATGGATTCCTCAGCAAGGAAAAGCACTTTTACCCTCAAATTCAAGAGTCCTGACATCAACTCATTGAAGGTGCTTTGCTCAAAAGTAACAACCCTCAAGAAGAACAAATTCAGAGCCAATTTTGGTAACATCATATATCTTTTAACCAAGAAAGTTGACTCTGGTGCTATCACTACAATGGCCCAATACTACGACGCCCCTCTGAGATGCTTCACCTTCCCCAATTTCCAAATCTCTCCAACCTTGGAAGACCTTGAGAGACTTCTCAACTGATCAATAAAAGAATACAACCCCTTTCCCAAATTGGAAGAAGGTTTCTGCTTGACTGAACTCTCAATCGTCTTGGGTATTAACGCCAACAAACTAGTGTCCAATTGGGGCACTAAAGGTTCCTCCAAGGGTTTGACTAAAAAAATCCTCGAATCCAATGCTTGGGAGATGATAAAGGAAGAAAGTCCCGACTTCCGTAGTGCAACCTTAGCACTTCTCATTCATGGAATTGTTCTATTTCCAAATGTAGACAAGTTCGTGGATCACTTGGCGATTGAAGTCTTTCTAACGAAGAACCCGATGCCGTTTTTACTTTCCGACTTCTATTGTACCTTCCATACAAGGGATGAGAAGAAGGGAGGGACCTTCCTTTGTCGTGCTCCCATGTTACACCTATGGATGAGGGCTTGAATGCCTCAACATGGACCTTTTTCTCAAAGAAATCTGACATGGCCTCAAAAGTTTGCATCTCTCTCTGCCAGTTCAATTCTATGGTACAAGAGAGAATAGGATAAAAAGTATGTCATTGCAATGTAAGGAGGGTTCCCAAACATACCCTTAATAGGAGCGCAAAGTTGTATCAACTACAACCCAGCTTTACAATTGGGGTACACCATGTTGAGTCCTCCCGAGGAGAGAGCTTCATACCTTTCATCATAAATACCGTATATTAGCTCGATTTTAATTTAAAGAGACTGCGAAGAGCTTGGACAAACATAGTCCGTATTGACCAAGAATGGGGAAAGAAGAATATCCTAGCAAAGGAACCCTACTTTGTGTGGGTAAAAGAGAGGGTTATGGTTGTCAAGATGCCTTTTTTATTTGACCATTCTTCATTCCCGTTGATTCCCGAGCCCGAGCTTATCCTACAAGAGGACATGGACAAGCTTACCAACCTAATCAAAGAGCTTGAGTTGTAAAACACTCAGTTACGAATCCAACTAAACCATGCCAAGGAACATAACCACGTCTTGGAAGACAAGGGTAAGCAGGTATGTGAGAAGTTTGCAGATAGCAAGAAGAGAGTCTGAGTAGCCGAATGCTATAGAGTTTGGGTTGTTGGAGATCTATAAGGAGCTAATTTTGAGCTAGACTTTTGCAATGACAAGTTGGACCAAGCGTACCGAGTCATTAGGGACCTTGAGAAGACCGTTGTCGCAACGCGAAAAACAACCGGCGGAAAAAATACAGTTTACAGAGCCGCCGCCGACGCTATTCATCCTATGACGGAGAGGAAGCGCAGGACTAACCTAAGAAAGGGAAAGGAACGGCCTTACGACCAGAGATTACAAGGTACGGGAGTCGGTTACGCAAGGGGAAGGTATTAGCACCCCTCACGTCCGCCGTACTCGACGGGATCCACGCTCAAAATAATAGGAAAAGAATAGAATAAGGTTGCTAATAAACTTCTCAAAGAAAATGCACAAACTGGAATAATAAAACAGGTGGAGAAGACGGAGGAAGTGGACTCGGCAGGATGTCGCATCCTGGGCCTACGTAGTTTGTCAGAAACAAACATCAGAGTCAACATAGTTCGGGGAAAAGGGAGACATGCTCGCTAGGACATCGCATCCTATGCCTACGTATCTCCTCTATCCAGAGGAGAGTCAGAGCACTCGTAGCTCGGCTAACGCACGCCGAAACAAAACACCAAAAAGAGACGCTGAGACGTCAAAAGAAACACTCAACAGGAAACAGAATGCCAATACATGGACTTACATCCGACTCCAAACAATCAACACAAACAAGGAAACAGAATACCAATACATGGACTTATATCCGACTCCAAACAAAAACCAACAAGGAAACAGAATGCCAATACATGGACTTACATCCGACTCCTAACAACAACAAACGTCACAAACGAATCCCAAAAATGAACCCCAATGTAAATGACAATCGCCATAAATGAACCCCAAGTGATACAGTTAAACCCCCAAATGTGAACCCCAAATCAGTATAGGTGAACCCCAATCTGAACCCCAAGTGATGACAAAAGAAATCCTCAAGATAATGAACGTACAACACACGCACACGCTGAACAAACGAATACTCACACCAAAGGAAACAAATGAAGGGTAAACATACACAAAACAAAGAAAAGAAAAGGCTGACACACGTAGACTAAAAAAGAAAAGGGTGATCACACATAGACTCAAAAAAGAAAAGGGTGCCCGGAGAGATTGCTTACAACCTCCTGCCTACGTATCTCATCTGGTATGAGAATCAGGGCGACGTAGTTCCCCTTAACAGGGGTACAACACTCTCCTAACCAGAGACCAGGGAAACAACAAACTAATAGGGAGACTGACTCGAGCCTAATAGTTGTCATGCCATCAAATATCCCTAAGTTGAGGTCTCTAACAGAATCCTACTCGCTCTGGAAGCGACCACACAACTCCTACAGAAATGGAGATGAGAAGAGGAAAATAGATAAACACACTAACATAAGTGAACAAGCATCACTCACTATATCCATACAAGAGGCCCGAACAAGGGGTAGGCTTTAGTCAAGAGGGGTCATATCAACCTCGACAAACAAGCCAAATTGTACAAGGGGTAATCTGTAGCTCTTAACCACTAACATTGAGAGTTAGGGTGAAACTGATCAAAGATTGTAAATGAGGATGAGACCTCATGCTCTTAACCCTGGCCTGGGTGAGCTCAAAATAAAGAAAGCGTGGGGATCCAGAAAGAGGGACCCTATTCCACTTGACAGACACTGGACAAATATCTTGGGTTCATGTTCAGAAGCATCAGCACGTAGTGCGAGCATAATGACCGACTCACTGAATAACGGGGGATTGATTGCTAATCCCTTTTATCCGTCAATTGCCTCTTCACTTAGGAGGACTTATCAAGTAACATGCCTCACTTGGAGGTCTTTGGCACAATTTGTAAACAAACACAAATAGAGCCTCTTAAGGTGGACTTCAGCAAAATCCCTGCCAAAAAGGTGACAGGACTTCCAGACTACATGGAGTAAGAGAATAGCTACCTAAGTGGTGTATCAACCATAATCGAAAGCTCAAGCAAGAGCTAAAAGCTAGCAACTAATGTACCTGTACAAAAGCTAAACAGTTAATATCTCAGACAACCAATCAGAAAACAAACAGACAAACAGTCCAACTGTTACACAATTCAATGAGCAATGTTCAAGCAATCAAATGAAGCAATGAGCTCAACACATCAACTTAAATCCTTACAAAACACAAAGAAGTCAGAACACAATCCAATTTGCATCTCAAAAGGTGAGCAACTCAACCATTAATGCTAAGTGTCCAAACCTGAAACACAAATCAATGTTAGTTCATGTACAAAACACTAGTACAAAGACTAGGTCCAAAACCAAACCAAATGATCAAAACAGAAGTCAATCTTTGCATATTGCACATTCAAACAATCAACAAGATGTCCTCAAAATGACCAATATCAATTCATAAGGCAAAGGCATCAAATGATCAATGTAAAGCAAAGGCCAACAAAGGTGCACAAAATGGACATCCAAATTAGAAAATCCAAATTAAAATAGAAATGCATCCAAGGGCTATGAAATTTTTTATGCAAGCTATTCATGTTATGGACAAACATCATGCAAAAAATTAGCTCCAGAAGAGCTCAAATGATAGGTGAACAAAAATGCACAAAATGAATGCCAAAAATGTGACACAAATTGTCACATTATATCTCCATGTGTCAAAAGTGATGATATCATATGAGAAAAATTCCAAACCAGTGATCAAAAATTCACATCATGGATGAAGATCAAACATACAAAAAATCAGATCAATTGGATCAAAGATGAAGATTTCACAAAGCATTGAATGCAACATATCAAAATAGCATGGCATGGAATCAAAAATCACACATTAAAAATCCAGATAAGCACAATTTATGAAAATAACATCAAAAAATAATAGAGATCAACACAAAACTATGGAAGAAAATTGGGATTAAATTGGAGCATTTTCCTATTTTTAATGATTAAAACAAAATGACAAAATAATATTAAATAATATGAAAATAAAGGAGGGAAATGAAAATTTGAATTAAATCAGCAATGTTCACAACCAAGGATCGAACACATGCATTAAGGATCAATGGCGCTCAAAGTGAAACCCTGCGTTTCACTTAATGACATGGCAGCCACGCAGCAAGTCAACAACAGGCAAGGCGAGTCAAAACAATATAAGCCAACCAAACAGACACGCAAAAGCCACACAAGCAACGAACCCTAGCAACACAGTCAGAGGCCGGAGCTGTAGCTCCGGTCGTCTTCTCCGGCGGAGATTCAACGAAATTTTTCCAGATTTTGGCAAATGATATACCATTCGAACCGCTGAATCAAGTACAATCCAAATATGCAACTCATTCAACCTAATTCATCACGTAATTCACAGATCGAAGCAAAGAAGTTTTGAGATCCAAACTTATATTCAACCTAACTTCCTCAATTCTTAATCATTTCTAATTCTACACATACATCCGTGCTCTACTCAAAGATATCTACAAGCCTATGATCATAAAACATCCAAAAGAGAGATCGAAATTTTCACTTACTTGAAATGGAAGCTGTTGAAATCGCGTCCTCAAGCTCTCATCTGCTCCAAATCTTCTCCCTTGCACCTCTTTTGAAGCTTTAAATAAGAAGCAACACTTGAATCCTCTTAGATCTTGCTCAATTTCAAACTTCCATCTCCATGTTCATGCACTTGAATAGCTCGAATTTGGACTGAATTCCACAAAGTAATGGTTGAATCTTGATTACTGAAGGATGATGATCAAGATTATGCAAAGAAATTTGGTGTTTATGTGGAGAAATTAGCAAATTCGAAGAGAGAGAAAAGATGGAGAGTTTCTTGAATTTGGATCTGAAAAGTTAGTTATGGTTGTTACAATTAGGGTTTGGCTATTTATATGATGTGTTAATCACAATGCTAATCCACTTAGGCCTTGGTTAATCATGATTAGTGAATTTTGAAGTAATTGCAAAAAATGAATAATGCACCATTATGCCCATGCAACACGTCCAAATTCTCATGCAAAGCCTTGAAATCACTTAATATCAACCAAGGATCATGATGGAAGAATTAATTTGCTTACACCATAAGCCAATTTTGAATTGTGAAAATTGCCTCCAAAATGATCATATGGAAAATAGTGAGCATACAAACTCTCTTCATGCATGGCAAGGCTTGTTTTGATAAGTATTGGTCATGAGGAGTATTTTTCAAAAAGAATGGACCAAATTGGAGTTTTGTATCAAAAGTTATGTCACTTTGAATTTCCATGCACACCTTGTGATCATTTGGCCATAACTTCTCAACTATTCATCATATGGACATGAATTAGAACTTTTTGGAAAGGGGAGACAAAGATGTATAACTTTCATGTTCACCAAAAATCTATCTGAAACTTCTTTGATGTTGATAAGCCAAGTTGAATGTGGACCAAAAACTTGCCCTTTTTGGAAACTTGAAATTACAGGTCACTTTCCATTTTTGGAAACTTTTGCCATGACTTCAAAATCTTCAAGATAGATGTTTAAACTGACAAATAGACTTCATTTGAACATGAATGAGGTGTATCAACTCACTTCCCCACCTCAAAGCCCTCAGTTGACTGCACAGTTGACTTTTTGGTCCTCAGATGATCATGAAATATATTGATGAACTTGAGCCTTTACCACTTGATGAAATGGCTCCAAAATGGACCCCTAGCTCATGTAAGCTCTTCATAACAATCATGTGATCCTCATCCCAAGAAAAAGCCTCATCTCTTTGAGAAGCCCTGGTTGGAAGAATTGCATTGATTAGGGTTGACCAGAGGTCACAACCCTAATCCAAAGGAACTTGAGGAAGACCTCTGAAACCCTTGATGATGATAGAACCATGATGATGGTAATATATCCTTGCAAATAAGATGATGTTCAAGACCTTTGAAGAATCAGGAAACCCTAATTGAAGTGCAAACCTTTAGATGGTTGATCATCAATTCAAGAGACCCTCAGGCTTGAATCATGTAACTTCTCCATCTTTTGAAAGACTTTGGAGGATGACCTTCTCATTTTCATATGATATGCAAAATGCAATGCCTAATGTCCTAAAACATGAAATGCAAAGACCCAAGCTAGTCTCAAGAAGAGGAGGGCAAATTTTGAGGTGTTACAGCTGCCCCTATTCAATCCACTGTGAACCTGTCAATATGAACAGCCTCGGCTTTTCAAATGATCAGGGTGAAAAGTGGTTGAATACGAAGAACAAACGAACAATTTGCGCTCCGCTGGGAATTAAGTAACAATGCCTGTCAGAATCGGCAAAGAGGTGGTCTCAAAAGAAGAATCCGTCTGGTACGGTGAGAGTCGGTCTGAATACCGGAAAAGAATGTTAACCTGGATACCAAAATAAATGGTAACACAGAAATAACCATGGCCTGAATGCCGCTCATCAGTCCGAATACTGGAAATGACTTCGATCTGATCATCGGAAGATATGAGATTATTAACATCGGTATGGACACCGAGAAAACTGGCCTGAATGCCACTTTGGTCTGAATACCGGAAAATTGGCCTGAATGTCACATCGGTCTGAATACCGGAAAATTGTCATGAATGCCACAAGTGCTTCGACCTGAACGTCGGAAACTTCTTCGATCTGAATATCGGAAAATTTGCCTGAATGCCACTTCGGTCTGAATACCGGGAAAACTGGCCTGAATGCCACTTCTGCTGGGGATTTTCTCCTTGTCATTATTGCTATTTTTGCTTTTCTTGAACCCCTAAAACTTCTTTGATTTTCCTGTCAAACAATGAACCCCGTTCTCCATTTGAACCCCGCTCTCCAGAAGACCCTCTGCGTCTCCTTTTCTCCTGATGGACCCCAATCTCCGCGTTGATCGCGTAACGTTCTTCAATCTTTATTTCCATCTCCGCACGACGGAAAATCTTCCCTCCAATATAGCACTACCTGGGAATACTGTTGATTCACAATCACGACGCCAAACTCCTCAGAGTAACATCTTCACCAACCAGCTAAACCAATTCTCAAACGATAACCACAACTCGAGACTAGTTTATGCTTGCAATGTTGATGCATGATTTTTTACAGCGTAATGCTCCATAACCATGGAAATGCTACGCAATGAGTTATGTAATATGCTATGCTTTTCTAAATGATGAATGTATAAGAAATATCCCCCTCAGGGGACGACATGAGCAACTCTGCTGAGGAACCCGATATCTCTCCAATCTCCAACCCTGCTTGGGATAACACCGCTGCTGGGGAAAGGACAACCCTTACTAAGGACGACCTCCACTGAACCCGATCCGCTTGGGGACTTCACTGGGGAAACAGATACCAACGCACACCTCCGCTAGGGAAACGACAACCTTCAGACCTACTGGGGAAATAACAATCTCACCCTGCTAGGGGAAACATCAAACTTCATACTTGCCTGCCGAGGAAACACCGACCTCGAACCCGTTGGGGATATACGGAATGTTTGACGAGGAACACCTGTCGACTCGTCGAACACTGGTATTCACCATCTAACCACAGTGTTAACTTTCCACTTTTTACAGATTTTGAAGAGTCTTCTTGATTAACCCTCTAGGATCGTCGCGATTCTTTCGCCGTCTTTACACCATTCTTCAACTCCTTGTCCCTGATTGAACTTGAAGGAATCTTTCATCAAAAAGCTTCACATCACAACCTGCAAGTGAGTGAAAATAAACCAACAGCACCCGCAAAAGAGATCGTTAGATAAAACGTGCCCCAAGCGTGCCAAAATTTCAACACCTAGGTCACTCAACCTTCCGAATAAGATTTCAAGTTTTCAATCCTATAAACATGCATTGGAAGGGACCCTTATGTCTCAAAATGCAAAGATTCTTATCAAAATAAACGGATTTTTTTGCAATCAAAGCGGTAATGAAAACAAAAACAAAATTATTTGACTGAATATGCATTTTATTGATTGAAAAAGGTGGCTCGTAACTGAGCAATACACAGGAAGCAATCCCTGAAAAGAGGTAATTGCGCACAAAAGGAAAATCTATCCTAATGGCAATGTGAACCCGTGATCTCATCGAGTTCCAACCCGGTTACAACCCATATGTCCTTAAGACTCTCCGCACTTTCTGCCTTCTGAACAAGACGCTTCCGACCGATCTCCGCCGGGGATTACCCATGTGTCATATCCACAATGCAAACGATCATTCTAGACACAGTTGTTCGTTTCATTCCCTCTTTTGCCTGGACCGCCCTTTCGGGTTTTCAGTCCACCGGGATACCCTTTTTTTCCCAAGCCGCCCTTGTGGGGTTTTCGACTTGCTGGGTGTACAGTTTTTTTCTCTTTTTATCCCTAATTTTTGCCCGAACCTTTTTTCATTTTTTCTGGTTCGCCGGGATGCCCATTTTTGCCTGGACTATTTTATTCTTTTCGTCCAGCGGGTCTCTTATACGAAGTATTTTTTAACTGCGTTCGCATTCACAGGGGATGGAAAATCCTCACCATCCATGGTCGTTAACAACAAGGCTCCGCCAGAGAAAACCTTCTTGACCACGAATGGACCTTCATAATTAGGTGTCCACTTGCCCCGACGATCGTTCTGAGGAGGAAGGATCCTTTTCAACACCATATCTCCCACATGGTATACCCGAGGTCGCACCTTTCGGTTAAAAGCACGCTTCATTCGCTGTTGGTACAACTGCCCATGACAAATGGCCGCCATCCTCTTTTCCTCAATCAGGCTTAACTCTTTATACCGAGTCCTTATCCATTCAGCCTCTTCCAATTTCACATCCATCAGGACTCTCAATGACGGAATCTGGACCTCAACCGGTAGCACGACTTCCATCCCATACACAAGCGAGAAAGGTGTTGCCCCAGTAGATGTACGTACTGAGGTTCGATACCCATGCAATGCAAACGACAACATCTCGTGCCAATCCTTATAGGTCATGACCATTTTCTTCACAATCTTCTTAATATTCTAATTAGCCGCCTCGACCGCCCCATTGATCTTTGGATGATAAGGAGAAGAATTGTGATGCGCGATCTTGAACTCCCGGCACAGTTCTGCCATCATCTTGTTGTTGAGATTAGAACCATTATCAGTAATGATTCTTTCAGGAACCCCATATCTGCAAATGATGTCTCTTTTCAGGAACCTGGCCACGACCTGTTTCGTCACGTTTGCATAAGATGCCGCTTCCACCCACTTGGTGAAGTAGTCAATAGCCACTAATATGAACCGGTGCCCATTCGAAGCCGTAGGCTCGATCTGTCCAATCATATCAATGCCCCACATAGCAAACGGCCACGAAGATGACATCAAACTCAACGGGTTTGGAGACACGTGCACCTTATCAGCATAAATCTGGCATTTATGACATTTCCGCACGAAGTTGAAACACTGAGCCTCCATTGTCATCCAATAATATCCAGCTCTTAACAACTTTTTCACCATCGCATTCCCACTGGCATGGGTACCGAACGACCCCTCATGCACCTCTTTCATCAATTGGGTTGCTTCTTCGTCGTCGACACATCTAAGCAAAACCCAATCGAAATTCCTCTTGTACAAAACCCCATCTTTGTTCAGATAGAACGCCATGGACAACCTCCTCAGAGTCTTTCGGTCCTTTTTAGACGCTCCCTCGGGATACTCTTGGGTTTCCAGATAACGCTTGATGTCGTAATACCACGGCTTTTCATCATCAAGCGCTGTTTCGACAGCAAACACATAAGCCGGTCTATCCAATTGTCCTACCTCAACACTAGGGAATTGATTTCACCACTGCACCTTAATCAAGGCGGCCAGAGTAGCCAAAGCATTTGCTAAAGGATTTTCCTCTCTCGGCACATGGTGCAATTCCACCTTGGTGAAGAACGTCAACAATCTCCTCGTATAATCCCGGTATGGAATTAAGTGAGATTGATGCGTATACCATTTCCCGTTAACCTGGTTCACAACCAAAGCTGAATCTCCATAGATAACAAGGTTTTTGATCCGCAAATCAATCGCCTCTTCGATCCCCAAGATACAAGCTTCGTATTCAGCCACATTGTTGGTGCATTCAAATGTTAGCCGGGCGGCAAAAGGAATGTGGGATCCCTTCGGCGTAACCAAAACAGCACCAACTCCACTACCATTCACGTTAACGACCCCATCAAACATCAGAATCCATTCGGATTCAGGGTCAGGCCCCTCCTCCGGGATAGGTTCCTCACAATCTTTCGATTTGAGAAACATGATGTCCTCATCAGGGAACTCAAACTTCATCGGTTGATAATCCTCAATGGGTTTGTTGGGCGAGGTAATCAGACAATACACTTCCTTTTATTGCTTTCTGAGAAGTGTACTGGATATCGTATTCAGTTAAAATCATTTGCCATCTCGCAACCCGTCCGGTCAATGCTGGCTTCTCAAATATATACTTGATCGGATCCATCTTAGAAATCAACAAAGTGGTATGAACCAGCATATACTGTCTCAGTCGGCGAGCAACCCATGCCAAAGCACAACAAGTTTTCTCAAGCAGTGAATATCTTGTTTCACAGTCGGTAAACTTTTTGCTAAGGTAGTAAATTGCATGCTCTTTTGGACCAGACTCGTCATGCTGCCCCAGTACACACCCCATAGACCCCTCGAGGATTGTCAAGTACAGAATTAACGGTCGTCCCTCCACAGGAGGCATCAGAATCAGAGGCTCCTGCAAATATTCTTTTATCTTTTCAAATGCCGCTTGGCAATCATCATTCCACCTGACCGTTTGATCTTTTCTCAACAACTTGAATATGGGTTCACACGTGGCTGTTAGATGAGATATGAACCGTGAAATGTAGTTCAATCTACCTAAGAAACCACGAACCTCCTTCTCTGTTCTCGGTTCAGGCATCTCTTGTATCGCTTTTACTTTAGCAGGATCAACCTTGATTCCCTTTTCACTTACAATAAACCCGATCAACTTACCGGACCGCACTCCGAAAGTGCACTTATTCGGATTCAACCTCAATTTGAACTGTCTCAACCGGTCAAACAACTTGGCCAAGTCTACCAGATGCCCCTCTTCTGTTTGGGACTTTGCTATCATGTCATCAACATAGCATTCGATCTCATGATGAATCATATCATGAAACAAAGTCATCATAGCTCTTTGATACGTGGCACCGGCGTTCTTGAGACCGAATGGCATCACCTTATAACAAAAAGTGCCCCACAGTGTGATGAACGTTGTTTTCTCCATATCATCTGGCGACATTTTAATTTGATTATAACCAGAAAAACCATCCATGAAGGAAAACACCGAGAATTGAGTTGTATTATCTACCAACACATCGATGTGAGGTAATGGGAAATCATCTTTCGGGCTAGCTCTATTCAAATCCTGGTAGTCCACACACATCCTCACCTTTCCATCCTTTTTCGGCACCGGCACAATGTTCGCGACCTAAGGCGGATAGTTTGTGACAGCTAGGAAACCGGCACCCAACTGGTTTTGCACTTCCTCTTTGATTTTCATGGCCATCTCAGGTCGAGTTCTGCGCAACTTCTGCTTTACTGGAGGACAATCTTCTCTCAATGGCAGCTTGTGTACAACGATATCGGTATCCAACCCTAGCATATCTTGATAAGACCAGGCGAAGATATCAACATACTCTTTCAACAGGGCTACCATTCTGCTCTTGACATTCACCTCCAAAGCGGCCCCAACCTTTACTTCCTTCCTGACCTCCTCGGTACCTAAATTAACAATCTCGACTTGCTCCTCGTACGGTTGAATCACCTTCTCCTCTTGTTTCAACAACCTGGCCAACTCTTCCGGAAGTTCACAATCTTCTTCGCCTTCTTCTTCGGCATGATAGATCGGATTGTCGAAGTCATATGAGGGTGTAGCAGGATTGTTATCAATGAGATCCGGAGAATGATCGCATTTGCATGAATGTTGATTCATGCATTGCTTTAGAGTCAGGATGAGACAGATTAAAAGGAAGAAAAATGAAAATAAACATTGCCATTTTTATTTTATTTTTATTAAACTGCAAAAATAAATGAAAAACAGGGAACACCGCTTTTAATGTGAAAACTTCCGTTTATTACTGATGCGAATATTGCAAAGTGAAACACATGAGGTGGCCCTTACAATGAACCATTACGTTTCGGGCAAAACGTATGGCTTTCATGCAAACATAATTGAAAAAACAGAAATATTACTCTTCACGTAGAGTGACAGTGATGATCTTTTCGGCCCTCCAGTTCTGGATCTCCATCCCTGGTACGCACGGTTTTATCCACGAGTCGAGCTCGCAGTCACTGTCAATCTCTTCACCCACCGCATAGACGTGATCCGGATCTAGCATTCCAGCACTGGTGAACATGAACGGCTGACGACCCCCTTTATTCTGTCCAGACGAGCCTTGGCCCGACTGATAGCCAATCCTAAACCTGTCCTCTTTCGCCGCATTGTCTATCATTCTTCCCCATCCTGGGGCCTCTCCATTCTTCACCACCTCCGAGGCCTGTTTGTAAGAAGAAATGGACGGCTTTTTCTCTTCCTTAGCAAACATGGCATTCTCCACCTTGACGGTTTCGAACGCCTGGCTTGGTGTTTCAAATATTTCACCGTCCATTTCTACATACTTGAACGATGACAAGTGGCTGACGAAAATATCTTCCTCCCCACAAACTGTTACGACCTGCCCGTCCCAAATATACTTTAACTTCTGGTGCAAAGTCGAAGTCACTGCCCCAGCAGCGTGTATCCATGGTCGACCCAACAAGCAACTGTATGCCGGCCGAGTGTCCATGACATAGAACACAGACTTGAACACCTCGGGCCCAATTTTCACAGGGAGCTCAACTTCCCCAAACACAACCCTCTTAGAGCCATCAAACGCTCTTACCACCAAACCAGTCGGCCTCAAAACCACTCCTTCACAATCCAACTTAGCCAGGGCCTTCTTAGGCAACACATTGAGTGACGAGTCGGTATCAACCAGAACGTGCGAAAGCACTACTCTTTTACACTCTATCGAGATGTGTAACGCCTTATTGTGATTACGCCCATCCACAGTAAGATCGAGATCAGTGAAACCCAACCCATGGTTGGCATTGACATTTGACACCACTGTCTCCAACTGATTGACCGTTATCTCCTGCGGGACATAGGCCCTCTTCAAGATTTTTAACAAAGCCTCCCTATGCCCTTCTGAGCTTAACAACAAAGATAGGATTGAAATCTTGGACGGAGTTTGCTGCAAATGATCAACAAGTTTGTACTCAGACTTCTTGATGATCCTTAAAAACTCCTCGGCTTCATCATCAAGCTCATTTTCCGACCCAACAGGCGCCGGTGCCGCCCTGGGAGTACCCTCATTCACCACCTGTTTTCCTCTTGCTCTGGCTAAAGCCTCGGCCTTATCTCTCTTTTCTTTTTCTGCCTCCCCACTCCTTAATGTGTCAGGCGCAAACAACCTCCCGCTGCGAGTAAAACCACTAAGTCCGGCATTATCCACCTTTGAAACGATGGTATCACCTGCAACCTGATCTTCTACCTTCTCTCCATTACAATACACCTCCCCACCATAGTCCCACGGCACCGCATCATCATTTTCATATGGAATAGGCCCAGGTACCGTGATGTTAACTGGAGTTGCATCTGCTGGCGTTGACAAGTTGATAGGATCAAAATAAATGGTTATTGTTGAAACATCCTCCTTCTCCAAATCAACTTTTTCAAATTGGAGACTTCCCTCATCCATCATTCTCTGCACCGTCTCCCTCAACATTACACATCTATTGGTAGCGACAGTGCAAGCAGCACAACAATTATCACAACCAGGGAAAACTCCATTCTTTAACAACTGTCTCTTGACCACAAGCATCGGAGTCCTTAATTGATCCACGTTTATCACCCCAATTTTCCTCTTATCCTCCGAAATTGCATTTACCCCCATCTGACCATGCGTCGGCATGGGATTAGCATTAACATTCGGCGATGGTGCAAAATTGATGGCTTTGGAGTCTACCAAGTCCTGGACCACATGTTTAAAGGCTTTGCAACCCTCAACATTGTGCCCGGGAGCACCAGAATGGAATTCACACTTGGCATTCTCATCATAACTCGTAGGCCTCAGATCTGGTCTTACCGGAGCCAACGTCCTCAGCTGAACCAACCCAAGATCTTTCAATTTCTTTAACAGGAAGGCATACGTCACGGGTGGCCTATCAAACTGACGGTCAGTCATCCTTCCTCTCATTTGATACCCAGCCCGTTGTGTTCTCTGCTGAAATGGCTGTCGTTGTTGTTGCTGTTGCTGTTGTGCAGGTTGATTATCAGCAAGAATTGTTACTGCAGCAGTATGCTGGTAGTAACGATCCCTACCATGTCCTCTGTGGGCATACACAGCACTCGTGTCACCCTCCTTCTTACGCTGACCGTTCCGAAATGGCTTCTTCGATCCAGACGACGAAGCATTTCCCTGTATCTTCCCCATTTTTAGCCAGCTTTCAATTCTCTCACCAGCCACTACAATGTCTGCAAATCCAGTGACGGGACAACCCACCATCCTTTCTGCAAAAGTCCCCTGAAGGGTACCCATGAACAGATCAGACATCTCCCGATCTACCAACGGTGGTTGAACTCTGGCGTCCAACTCTCTCCACCTTTATGCATACTCTTTAAACCCTTCATTTGGCTTCTGAGACATACCCTGCAACTGGGTACGGCTAGGTGTCATGTCAGCATTGAATTGGTACTGTTTAAAGAAAGCATCTCCCAAATCCTTCCAGCTCTTAATATCTGATGATCTCAACTTGGTATACCACTCAAGAGACCCACCAGATAAGCTATCCTGGAAAAAGTACACCCAGAGCTTCTGATCCATGGTGTAGGCAGATATCTTTCGGACAAAGGCCTGAAGATGAGTTTCTGGGCAAGAACTCCCATTGTATTTATCAAACGTGGGCACTTTAAACTTCTGCGGGATCACAATCCCCTCAACCAGCCCCATGTTTGTCATATTGATAGCCCCAGGCGAGGTATGGCTTTCCAGAGCCCTGGTCTTCTCTGCCAGTACCTGAATCTCTTTGTTCGGCGATTGAACACCATACTGACCAAATTGCTCGTTTAGCAAAGAGAACTGATCTTCTTCTTTATCCTCCACAGCCCCAAAGAACGGAGGAAACTGATTATCCTTCAGATTATTGCCCACATGACCTAGTCCACCGCCTGCAGTGAAACCAAAACCACCACCATTGTTGATAACTACACCAGCAGTAGTTGCCTTCCTTCTAGAATCGCCACCATCCCTAGAACCACCAAGACCATTGTTGGAGATACCCTCTTGATTATTGCCACTATTGGTGACCGAAGCTCGCTCAAGCTTCTCCACCTTCTCAACAAGTGATTTCTGCCCCAAGGCGAACCCTTGCATGACGTTGATCAACTCACCCATCTTCTCTTTCAGCTCGAGAATGTCAGCGTTGGGTGGATCCATCAGTTTGGATTTGTTGCGTCTGGTAGGGTATCTGTGCGGACGAGCTACGTGCAGAGGAATGATTCTACGTGCGCGAGCAATGATTCCTGAAAAAATCAAACACGTTAGAAACTGACACCTGCAAAATAGAAGACAAGTTATTATGATTCATGCATGAATGCAATGTCTATCCCTATGAGGAACATTCTGTCTTTCAATCCTTATTTCATTGAGACGGGTAATAATCTGACAACAACATTCTGACATCAATCATCTGGTTTTACCATACAGAGCAGAGAGTTATGATTTAGCAATGATATCACCCGACCATGTGTGTGTTATGTGAGTGTATACAGAAAAGAAAATAAAGCTTGAAGATCAATCAATGAATGATAATAACCACTGTATATCAAAAGTGCACTACACGTGCGAGAACTATACATCATGTTTAATACAAACCAACAGTGCAATTCTCCAAAATCGGAAAGAAATACAAGCAAGTCAATTCCGTCAACATGCCTGACGGTAATCCAACACATGATGACACTACAATAAAAGCTAATCTGAAGAAGGTCTCACAGAAGGCTCTGCATCATCAACCATCCTGGTAAACTTCATAGCGAACCTGAGCTCAGTATTCTCCTGCTGAAGTCTTCCCACCTCTTTCTGATGAATCTTCATCTGTCGGAAATAATGGTCCCTTTCAGCAAGATAGTGATCTCTCTCGGCCATAATCTTCACTTTCTCTTCTTCCTTAACCCGCAGCTTCGCTTCCCACTCCGCGGTAAGGGCTTTGGCTCTAGCTTCCCTCTGAGTCTTCACAAGGACTTGTCTCCTCTTTTCATCTTCAATGACCTTCAAAGCTCTAGCCAACTGCTCTTTGGTGCGGTCGTGCTCCTTCGTGGATGACTCTAAAGCTTGGCTGATCTTACAGTAATAGGCGGTATCTTTCTCAAAACGCTTCACCTCCTTAGCATGTATCCTAGCCTGGTCTTCTGCTTTCCCTTTGATTTCCTTATTAGCTAGTTGAATTCTAGCAACACTCATTTCCAACTCAGTCTTCTCTGCTTGCAGTTGATCTCTCTCCCTCTTCATCTCAAGGAACTCTTCCATATTGATAGAAGAACGTGACTCCTCAATCAGCGGATACCAAAGATCACCCACTGGAAACGGCAAGCGAGTGAGCTCCACTCTCCTTCTGAGCCAATCATCAAACGGGGGAAAAGACCTGTTATTAGCTCTACCAAAAGGAATCTTACCTTTCCTTTGAATGTGGCGCCATGCCTCAGACACTAGCTCCAACGATGACTGGTTACCCTCAACCGGGAAGTAACAAGACTCCTGAATCTCACACTCGAGAGGAGGAACCTCCATAGCGAACCCCATTTGCCTCTTAAGAAGCATCGGGTTGTAATTAATATAACCTTGAACTCCCATAAGAGGTACATTGGGAAAACTCCCGCAACTGTAAATAAAGTCTCGTCCAGCCTCATCAATGTGAGTCCAAACTATGTCCTTGGCTCTCAAACCCATCAACTTGGTTGCCCAATTAACCGTATGGTCAAGAAGAACAAAGGCACCCCTGGAAGGCAAATATCCCATGAACCATTTATATAACAGTTGAGCACAACATCTAACCAATCCCCCACGCCGCTTCTCATTCCGATTATGGACCGAGTAATAAACATCCCCGATCAAGGTAGGAATGGGATTCCTTTGAGCAAACACCCGGATGACATTAATGTCCACAAAGTTCTTCTGATTAGGGAACAAGACGATTCCATAAATGCTCACAGCAAGCAGAGCACAGACAGTCTTCCAATCACCCAAAACAGCATGCTCCTTGGCTTTAGCCTCCAAGAAACTCAGATGAAAACCGGACAACTTTCCTTTCTCCTTCAAACCCCTCTTAGTCACTTCTGGGCTCAAATAAAGAGCACGAGAAGTCTCACCAATATCCGGTTCTTCCTTAGTAACATAAAAAGGAATCTGGTTTCTGACTTGAATACCCAGGATACCGACATAGTCTTCCATCAAAGGTCCCAACAAGTAATCCGGGAAGACAAAACATCTCAAACCCGGATCATAAAACTGGAGAAGAGTATGGATGACGTCCCTTCCCCCATCTGTGAGCCTGAAAACCATCTTCGTAATATCGCCATAAGCCTCACAGAACATCCCCACATGGTCAGGCGTAATCAATGCTATCATACCCTTTAGCACGCTGATCTTTGGATCGAAGAAACTGTATACAACATCAGCTTTCAAGTCGGTCCTCATATCTGGAACAAGGATGTCTCTCAACCAGGATCTCAATCAAGAATGTACCCTGCATATGGATAAACATAAGTTAGATGCGGACAAATGCAAAATGGGAATGATGCAGATGCATGAATGCAAGTCACTGTGCCATCCTCCAAGTCATCTGAACATCAACTGTACTGGATTCCGGTCTCTGAACCGATCACAACCACCCAAGGGACTAAGTAACCATAAATCCAATTCGGGGTTCCGAAATAAACGGAACGGAGGATACATCACCATCATCACAGAAAATCCACCGAACGGATATCAACAAGATCCTCTGAACAAGTACCCTCAAATTCAACCCGGGGATCCGAAATAAACGGGACCCGCTGATAAATACCACGGACAGAACTCCGGCATGTCAGAAATAAATATCCATAAATCCAACTGAACCAAAGTCACCATCAAAGAGTCACCATCAGAATCTGTGCTTGTAAGAACCAAACCCCTCCCCTCACAGGTGAATTCTAATAAGGTCATCCTAAGGAGGATAATGATCTCGACAATCGGACAAGATACTCAACGGGTTTGCCCTTTCGGGTGTGCCGTTGCAGCTCTCATAAGATCATCTAAACCAAAGATCCGGGAAAGAACGGTCACCGAAGTCAACAGTTCAAAAGAGATAAACCCAACCATAGTGGAAACTCCACAAGGAAGAGCTTCTCTCAAAAGAACCTCGTCCGGCTGTGGTATGTCACGTCGCAACATCATGTTAATCCAACATGTGAGGAGACAAGAGACCACGCTAATGCTAGGTGTATACTCGGACCTGGGTTTTAGCCCCACTCAGAACACCCACCCCAAATCAAAGGAACCAAACCTGTCCAGAATCCAACACAGTGATAATATGATGCATGCAAACATATATGCAAATATATACAATCACAGTATAATAATCACAAATGTCATAAATAAAGCAGTAAAAGCAACCCAAACTACCCTAAAAACTACGCTAAAGAGCGCTAGGATTGACTCGCTTAGGGAAGATGGACCATCAATAGGTCAACTTCATTCCCCAGCAGAGTCGCCAGCTGTCGCAACGCGAAAAACAACCGGCAGAAAAAATACAGTTTACAGAGCCGCCACCGACGTTATTCATCCTATGACGGAAAGGAAGCACAGGACTAACCTAAGAAAGGGAAAGGAACGGTCTTACGACCAGAGATTACAAGGTACGGGAGTCGGTTACGCAAGGGGAAGGTATTAGCACCCCTCACATCCGCCGTACTCGACGGGATCCACGCTTAAAAGAATAGGAAAAGAATAGAATAAGGTTGCTAATAAACTGCTCAAAGAAAATGCACAAACTGGAATAATAAAACAGGTGGAGAAGACGGAGGAAGTGGACTCGGCAGGATGTCGCATCCTGGGCCTACGTAGTTTGTCAGAAACAAACATCAGAGTCAATCTAGTTCGGGGAAAAGGGAGACATGCTCGCTAGGATATCGCATCCTATGCCTACGTATCTCCTTTATCCAGAGGAGAATCAGAGCACTCGTAGCTCGGCTAACGCACGCCGAAACAAAACACCGAAAAGAGACGCTGAGACGTCAAAAGAAACACTCAACAGGAAACAAAATGCCAATACATGGACTTACATCCAAATCCAAACAATCAACACAAACAAGGAAACAGAATGCCAATACATGGACTTATATCCGACTCCAAACAAAAACCAACAAGGAAACAGAATGCCAATACATGGACTTACATCCGACTCCTAACAACAACAAACGTCACAAACGAATCCCAAAAATGAACCCCAATATAAATGACAATCGCCATAAATGAACCCCAAGTGATACAGTTAAACCCCCAAATCAGTATAGGTGAACCCCAATCTGAACCCCAAGTGATGACAAAAGAAATCCTCAAGATAATGAACGTACAACACACGCACACGCTGAACAAACTAATACTCACACCAAAGGAAACAAATGAAGGGTAAACACACACAAAACAAAGAAAAGAAAAGGCTGACACACATAGACTAAAAAAGAAAAGGGTGACCACACATAGACTCAAAAAAGAAAAGGGTGCCCGGAGAGATTGCTTACAACCTCCTGCCTACGTATCTCATCTGGTATGAGAATCAGGGCGACGTAGTTCCCCTTAACAGGGGTACAACACTCTCCTAACTAGTGACCAGGGAAACAACAAACTAATAGGGAGACTGACTCGAGCCTAATAATTGTCATGCCATCAAATATCCCTAATTTGAGGTCTCTAACAGAATCCTACTCGCTCTGGAAGTGACCACACAACTTCTACGGAAATGGAGATGAGAAGAGGAAAATAGATAAACACACTAACATAAGTGAACAAGCATCACTCACTATATCCATACAAGAGGCCCAAACAAGGGGTAGGCTTTAGTGAAGAGGGGTCATATCAACCTCGACAAACAAGCCAAATTGTACAAGGGGTAATCTGTAGCTCTTAACCACTAACATTGAGAGTTAGGGTGAAGCTGATCAAAGATGGTAAATGAGGATGAGACCTCATGCTCTTAACCCTAGCCTGGGTGAGCTCAAAACAAAGAAAGCGTGGGGATCCAGAAAGAGGGACCCTATTCCACTTGACAGACACTGGACAAAGATCTTGGGTTCATGTTCAGAAGCATCAGCACGTAGTGCGAGCATAATGAACGACTCACTGAATAATGGGGGATTGATTGCTAATCCCTTTTATCCGCAATTGCCTCTTCACTTAGGAGGACTTATCAAGTAACATGCCTCACTTGGAGGTCTTTGGCACAATCTGTAAACAAACACAAACAGAGCCTCTTAAGGAGGACTTCAGCAAAATGCTTTCCAAAAAGGTGACAGGACTTCCAGACTACATGGAGTAAGAGAATAGGTACCTAAGTGGTGTATCAACCACAATCCAAAGCTCAAGCAAGAGCTAAAAGCTAGCAACTAATGTACCTGTACAAAAGCTAAACAGTTAATATCTCAGACAACCAATCAGAAAACAAACAGACAAACAGTCCAACTATTACACAATTCAATGAGCAATGTTCAAGCAATCAAATGAAGCAATGAGCTCAACACATCAACTTAAATCCCTACAAAACACAAAGAAGTTAGAACACAATCCAATTTGCATCTCAAAAGGTACGCAACTCAACCATTAATGCTAAGTGTCCAAACCTAAAACACAAATCAATGTTAGTTCATGTACAAGACACTAGTACAAAGACTAGGTCCAAAACCAAACCAAATGATCAAAACAGAAGTCAATCTTTTGCATATTGCACATTCAAACAACCAACAAGATGTCCTCAAAAGGACCAATATCAATTCATAAGGCAAAGGCATCAAGTGATCAATATAAAGCAAAAGCCAACAAAGGTGCACAAAATGGACATCCAAATTAGAAAATCCAAATCAAAACATAAATACATCCAAGGGCTATGAAATTTTTTATGCAAGCTACTCATGTTATGAACAAACATCATGCAAAAAATTAGCTCCAAAAGAGCTCAAATGATAGGTGAACAAAAATGCACAAAATGAATGCCAAAAATATGACACAAATTGTCACATTATATATCCATGTGTCAAAAGTGATGATATCATATGAGAAAAATTCCAAACCAGTGATCAAAAATTCACATCATGGATGAAGATAAAACATACAAAAAATCAGATCAAATTGATCAAAGATGAAGATTTCACAAAGCATTGAATGCAACATATCAAAATAGCATGGCATGGAATCAAAAATCACACATTAAAAATCCAGATAAGCACAATTTATGAAAATAGCATCAAAAAATAATAGAGAGCAACACAAAACTATGGAAGAAAATTGGGATTAAATTGGAGCATTTTCCTATTTTTAATGATTAAAACAAAATGACAAAATAATATGAAATAATATGAAAATAAAGGAGGAAAATGAAAATTTGAATTAAATCAGCAATGTTCACAACCAAGGATCGAACACATGCATTAAGGATCAATGGCGCTCAAAGTGAAACGCTGCGTTTCACTTAATGACATGGCAGCCACGCAACAAGTCAACAAAAGGCAAGGCAAGTCAAAACAATATAACCCAACCAAACAGACACGCAAGCGCCACACAAGCAACGAACCCTAGCAACACAGTCAGACGCCGGAGTTGTAGCTCCGGTCGTCTTCTCCGGCGGAGATTCAACGAAATTTTTCCAGATTTTGGCAAATGATATACCATTCGAACCGCTGAATCAAGTACAATCCAAATATGCAACTCATTCAACCTAATTCATCACGTAATTCACAGATCGAAGCAAAGAAGTTTTGAGATCCAAACTTATATTCAACCTAACTTCCTCAATTCTTAATCATTTCTAATTCTACACATACATCCGTGCTCTACTCAAAGATATCTACAAGCCTATGATCATAAAACATCCAAAAGAGAGATCAAAATTTTCACTTACTTGAAATGGAAGCTGTTGAAATCACGTCCTTAAGCTCTCATCTGCTCCAAATCTTCTACCTTGCACCTCTTTTGAAGCTTTAAATAAGAAGCAACACTTGAATCCTCTTAGATCTTGCTCAATTTCAAACTTCCATCTCCATGTTCATGCACTTGAATAGCTCGAATTTGGACTGAATTCCACAAAGTAATGGTTGAATCTTGATTACTGAAGGATGATGATCAAGATTATGCAAAGAAATTTGGTGTTTATGTGGAGAAATTAGCAAATTCGAAGAGAGAGAAAAAATGGAGAGTTTCTTGAATTTGGATCTGAAAAGTTAGTTATGGTTGTTACAATTAGGGTTTGGCTATTTATATGATGTGTTAATCACAATGCTAATCCACTTAGGCCTTGGTTAATCGTGATTAGTGAATTTTGAAGTAATTGCAAAAAATGAATAATGCACCATTATGCCCATGCAACACGTCCAAATTCTCATGCAAAGCCTTGAAATCACTTAATATCAACCAAGGATCATGATGGAAGAATTAATTTGCTTACACCATAAGCCAATTTTGAATTGTGAAAATTGCCTCCAAAATGATCATGTGGAAAATAGTGAGCATACAAACTCTCTCCATGCATGGCAAGGCTTGTTTTGATAAGTATTGGTCATGAGGAGTATTTTGCAAAAATAATGGACCAAATTGGAGTTTTGTATCAAAAGTTATGTCACTTTGAATTTCCATGCACACCTTGTGATCATTTGGCCATAACTTCTCAACCATTCATCATATGGACATGAATTTGGACTTTTTGGAAATGGGAGACAAAGATCTACAATTTTAATGTTCACCAAAAATCCATCTGAAACATCTTTGATGTTGATAAGCCAAGTTGAATGTGGACCAAAAACTTGCCATTTTTGGAAACTTGAAATTACAGGTCACTTTTCATTTTTGGAAACTTTTGCCATGACTTCAAAATCTTCAAGATAGATGTTTAAACTGACAAATAGACTTCATTTGAACATGAATGAGGTGTATCAACTCACTTCCCCACCTCAAAGCCCTCAGTTGACTGCACAGTTGACTTTTTGGTCCTCAGATGATCATGAAATATATTGATGAACTTGAGCCTTTACCACTTGATGAAATGGCTCCAAAATGGACCCCTAGCTCATGTAAGCTCTTCATAACAATCATGTGATCCTCATCCCAAGAAAAAGCCTCATCTCTTTGAGAAGCCCTGGTTGGAAGAATTGCATTGATTAGGGTTGACTAGAGGTCACAACCCTAATCCAAAGGAACTTGAGGAAGACCTCTGAAACCCTTGATGATGATAGAACCATGATGGTGGTAATATATCCTTGCAAATAAGATGATGTTCAAGACCTTTGAAGAATCAGGAAACCCTAATTGAAGTGCAAACCCTCAGATGGTTGATCATCAATTCATAGAGACCCTTAGGCTTGAATCATGTAACTTCTCCATCTTTTGAAAGACTTTGGAGGATGACCTTCTCATTTTCATATGATATGCAAAATGCAATGCCTAATGTCCTAAAACATGAAATGCAAAGACCTAAGCTAGTCTCAAGAAGAGGAGGGCAAATTTTGAGGTGTTACAACCATCAAAAGGTATAATGCTATGAAGAAAGAAGCTAAGGAGGATTACGAAGCCCAACTCGTTGAGCTTAGGACCACTATAAAGGAGTGTAAGGACCTCTTAGATAAGGAACAACTAGAGAGAAATAAGGTTCACCAAAGCTTCTTGCGCGAGCAGTTCAACCTTGGATGAGCTTGTGAACAAATCAAAAATCTGAAGATGGGAATATATGATCAAGCATACATAGAGTTGCAAAGCCAACACAAATATTGGGAGGTGCGATGCCATGGAGCCGAAGCTTCTATTGCTCAAAGGGATGAAATCATCCATAACCTTCAAACCCTTTACAACGAGTGGAGGGACAAATACGCCAACATGGAAGTGCTAACTAATTACGCTCTCCAAGACTTTCTCGACAGGTTAAAGGAAGCTGATTTAATCATGTACCCACCCCTGAAGAGGTCTACCATTTCGTCAAATTTTGTAAGAAGACGATGGCTGAACTCATCATCGACATTAAGGCTCCTCGCAAGTCTCAAGGGTCACTTTTAGGGTCGACATCTAGTTTTCTTATTTGTCTAGATCATTTGTACTTTTCAATTCCCATGTATTTGTAATTAATATGATTTCCCTTCAAAGGATGAATGAAGCTTTTGTGACTAATTGTGCTTTTCTTTATTCTTGATTGCAAACGTAAATCGTTGAGTATTTCTTGCAATAAAACAATATGAATAATTAAAGAGCTATGCATTAACAAAAATAATAATAATAAACATTCACGCATCATTTGCATTTTTAAAAAAAAACATACAATAACAAAAACTCATTCGTCCACCCTTGTTTCTGAGCAGAAAACAACACTTCAAAGTTGGCTTTCCGGTACAACACGCTGTAACACCCCAAAATTTGCCCTCCTCATTCATGCATTCATTTAGCATTTCATATTGCATTTCATCATGTCAATCAGAATTAGATCCGAAAAAAAAAAAACCGAAAAAAAAACGAAAAAAAACGAAAAAAAATAATAAATAAATAAAATTAATAATAAAAAAATAAATAAAATATAATAAAATTTTTTGGACTTGGGTCTCTCTCATTTGAGCCCATAAAACCATGAAATTCAGTCTATAAATACCAAGGCTTCACTTGAGAAAAAGGAGGAGAAACAAAATACTCTGAGGTTTCCTTGGAACAAAACCCTGGACAAAACCTGAAGAGAAACCTGACAGAGAACTCAGAGCAGCCTCCAAACCCTGAAGGGCCTCACGGGTGCAACTCAATTTCAATCAAGCTCTCCAATCAGGTTTGCCCTATTCCCATTATTTTACGCCTTCAATTTGAATGTTCCAAATGTGTGATGTATTATGAATGGGTGAAACCTATGCCTTGAATGTTTAATCACATGATTTTTGAAGTGTATGCCACAGGGTTTGAGGTTTCTGAAACCATACTGTTATCCATGAAAAAAATGCTTATGGTGTTTCACTAACCCTTTTGTTGAGTTTTTGTGAGGGCTCACATGACTTTTGCAGGGATAACTTGCGTGGTTTCCCACTTTATTTGTGGGATAACCCATAGAGGTTCATTCCGATTACCTGTACTGACCCACTTTCTTTGATGGCATTAGCTTGGGAGATCCCTGGGTTTCTTACTCCTTTAATTGCTGTTACTTCGGATCTTCATTCGTGTGGTACTTTTACCTCTTTTCCGCATTTTATCGCTTTCTTAGCTGGAAGACCTCAATAGGAGGCATTTGTTTTCTTTTGTTTATTTACTTCTGAGCCCCTTGTTGGCACATTTACTTTATACATGTTTGTTTTGTATGTGTTCGTATCCCTGCAGGTAGCGCGGTTCCTTCATCAAGGACTGCCTTTTTGCCCTTGAGCATCCCAAACCCTAAAACCCAAAGCAACACGTTAACTCCTTCTACTACAGGCGAGTAAGTCTCCAAAGGTCGAGCATCCGGTAGATTGCGTAGTGACGTCGTTCGTCCAAAACCCAATCCATAACCCCATAGTTAGCCGAACTACGTTTTGCTCTGATTCTCAGGCCAGATGAGATACGTAGGCATAAGACGCGATGTCTTAGCGAGCACACATCCCCCCAACCCCATAGGTAGCCGAGCTACGAAGACTCTGATTCTCATATTCAGATGAGATACGTATGCAGTGGATGCGACATCCGCGCGAGTCATTTTCATTTAACCCCTTTTTTTTTGGCAAACAGCACAAGATAAACCCACACCCTTTAGACGAAAACTACAAAAGTGGATCCCGTAGAGTACTACGGATGCGTAGGGGTGCTAATACCTTCCCTTCGCATAACCGACTCCCGAACCCAAGATTTGGTTGCGAGACCCCGTCTTGTCCTTTCCTTTTTCAGGTTTACTTCGAGCGTTTCCTTTCCCTCCTTTGGGATGAATAGCGCACGGTGGCGACTTTTCTGTCTTTTTCTTTCGCCGGTTGTTTTTTTCGCGCACTGTATTTTTCAGGTTGCGACAGCTGGCGACTCTGCTGGGGACTAAGAAGTTGACCTCTTGCTGGTCCATCTTCCCTAAGCGAGTCCCTCCTAGCTTGTGTGATTTCTTGTTTATTGGGTGTTCATGCTTTTGTACATTTATTTGCTTACCTGCTTGCATGCATCTGTTGTATCTATTGGATCTGTTTGTTTGTTTGTTGGGATGGGATGTTCTATGAGAGATAAGCCCATTACCCAGGCTTGAGTGTACACACAGGTTTTAGAGTGGATGATCATGAGGCTTGCGTGGCATGTTGCTACGTTAAGTCGTTCGTGAAGAACCACACCCAGACGAGGTTTCTTTTGGATATATTATGTCCTACGGATGTTCCGTAACGACATGGTGTTCCTTTAGAAATCGTCGACTCTGGTGACCATTTCCCGAGAACTCAGTCGAGGCCTCTCCTCCGAGACGTGATTATGTTAGCTCTGGTGGGCGCATTCTCGCTGATCAATCCGAGGACCCCGAGACTGGGAACTTGCTTTAGGATGTCCTGTTGAGGGGAGTCAGTGGAGGTCTTTTATCCCGTAATAATGCCAAACCTTCAGTGGTAAACGTATTATTCGCGACTGAAGGGCTGAAGCTGACGAACTTCTGTTCTTAGAACCTACCAGTGAGGGGTGGGCTAAATTCAGGAAACCTTAACCTCCAACCAACCCGGTTTTCTGGAGCAGAGTTTTGGTCTTGTATTATATTCCTCAGTGAATTTCTCTCCAGGCAGTGCAACCTGACAGATGTTCAAGCGGATCCATCAATTCTGATTGACATGCCTTTGCATTGCATAACATCATCTACATATTTGCATCCAACATCTCATGCTTATTCATTTGCAGGGTATTCCCTTTCAAAACGGGGGTGCCTTAAAACTGAACAAGCAGTGCATCGCATACCATGCATATTAACCCTTGTCTGTTTTGCAGGTGTCACCGCAGTGTCTAATGTTTGTTCCCTGTATCAGGCAGTTATTGGTCCCAAGCGAGTCCACAGGTACCCGACAAAGGAAAATCGTCCACAGCTAGCGATGGACCAAGTACAGAAAGAGCTGGCTGATATGCGTGAAAGGATGGATCAGTTCATGACATTGATGACTGGTATGGCAGAAGGCCAAGCGAAGCTGAGGGAATTGGTTGAGCAACCGAGACCCGATCCGGAGGTGGAGATACCAAATGCTGAGGGAAACCCTGGTAACCCTGGGAACGCTGATAACCCTGTGAACACTGGTAACGCGGGTAATGCAAATGCTGATGGAAACCCGGGTAATGTTGGCAACACAGGGAATGTTGGGAATGGTATTGGCGGAAGGTACGATGTGAATCAAGGAATTCGGATTAACGGGCGCCCCGTTACTGAAGATTATCAGTGTGATCAATTTTCTTTGCACGACGAGGCCCTCGAGACCACTCGCCGTATGGATGAGCTTGCTGAGAAGCTCAAATCTTTGGAGTCTCAAAATTCCTTAGGCTTTGATGTCACAAATCTTGGTCTGGTTCAGGGAGTAAGGATTCCTCACAAGTTCAAACCCCTACTTTTGAGAAATACAACGGGGCTTCTTGCCCACGTACTCATCTCCAATCTTATTTGGGAAGGTTGGGAGCTCACACGGAAGATGAAAAGTTGTGGATGTACTATTTTGAAGACAGTCTAACTGGAGCTTCTCGTGAATGGTATTCTCATTTGTCTCGTACTACCATCAAGAGCTGGAAAGACTTGGCAGAGGCTTTTATCAAGCAATATCAATACAACTTGGACATGGCTCCAAATCGGACCTTGTTGCAAGGTATGTCTCAGACTGCCAAGGAGACCTTTAGAGAATATGCTCAGCGTTGGAGACAGATTGCTGCGTCCGTCCAACCCCCTATGTCTGAAAGGGAGATGGCGGACATGTTCATGAACACTCTTCAAGGCAATTATATTGAGAGATTGACTGCTTGCCCGTCAATCCGCTTTGCAGAGATAGTAATTTCCGGAGAAAGAATCGAGAGTCTGTTGAAGATGGACCGAATTCAAGACAATAGTGCTTCCAACCCATCAGGTCCCAAGAGACCGTTTGCTGGTAACGGTCAGCGAAGAAAAGAAGGCGAGGCAAGCGTTGTGTATGCCGGCAGAGGGAGGAGTAGAGGACGCCCTAATTATTATCAAGATCAAGTGGCCGCAGTCACTATTCCAACACCTGTTCCTCAACCGCAATATCATCCGCAACAACAACCCAGGTACAACAATCAACAAAAAGGAGGTAATCCGGGTCAGCAGAGACACTATCAACAACGTCCAAGGCAGACGGACCGGGTCATCGAGCCAATCCCAATGCCTTATTCAGTATTACTTCCCAAGCTGATCGACATGAATCTGGTTACGTTGAAAACTCTGGCCCCACCAATCGATCCCAATAATTTGCCTAGAGGTTATGATGTCAACGCCAGATGTGCTTTTCACTCCAACGCACCTGGCCATACTACAGATAATTGCAAGGCTCTCCAGTTAAAGGTACAAGATTTGAGAGATGCCCAGGCTATCAATTTTGCTCCGGTGCCTAATGTTATCCAGAACCCGATGCCGGCTCACGGCGGGCAGAGGATTAATGCTGTTGATAGTGGGGAAACTTTGAATTTGGTTTCTGATGTGACTAAGGTGAAGACTTCGCTATCGGTGGTTAAAGACCGACTTCTAAAAGGACAGATTTTCCCGGGCTGTGGGGAAGAGTGCAGAAATTGTCAAGCTGCCGAAAACGGATGTGACAGTTTGAGAAGGGGTATTCAGCAACTGATAGATGAAGGTTGTCTTCAGTTCGATCAGGCCCGTCCAGTGAAGAATGATGTATTGACGGTGACGTTTTATTTCACTCCTGAAGAAATATATGTTCCCGAGAGACTCGCTCCGACAATAATATATTTCCCAGAAAGTACAGAACTAGCAGCGGTGAACATCGAAAGTTCAGCACCAGTTGCAATTTACTCTGACAGCCCTCAACCGACTTTGGTTGGTCCAATCACCATCACGGTACCAGGACCTGTTCCGTATGAGAAAGACAGTGCTATCCCGTGGCACTATGGGGCTGATATCTACTTCCAGGGGCAGAAAGTTAACGAAGAAGACATTGACATTGGTAGCTCCGCTGTAGACAATGTTGGAGGGGTTGGTGGCTTCACTCGCAGTGGATGCCTATTTGCACCATCAACATTACGCGCGAATACTGAAGCCGAGGCAGCTGCCAAGGCTAAAGGGAAACAGGTATCCACCGAAGAGGTTACTACTGAGGAAGATCCTCCTAAGACCGCATTCGAGAAGGAAGTGGATGAGTTTATGAGGATTATCAAGAAAAGTGACTACAAGGTAGTCGACCAGCTAAATCAGACACCCTCAAAGATCTCCATTCTCTCACTATTGCTGTGCTCTGAGGTGCACAGAGCAGCCTTGTTGAAAGTATTGAATATGGCCTATGTTCCACCGGAGATAACTGTTAACCAGCTGGAGTCGGTAGTTTCCAATGTAAACGCTAGCCGGGGGCTAGGTTTCACCGATAATGACCTGACACCTGAGGGCAGGAATCACAACAAAGCCTTGCATATCACAATGGAGTGCAAAGGGGTGATGCTTTCCCATGTTTTGGTTGATACAGGCTCTTCTCTGAATGTTCTTCCAAAGAAAGCCTTAATGAAGTTGGATTGCGATGGCATCATCCTGAGGCCAAGTAACTTAGTTGTGAGGGCTTTTGATGGCTCTAAGAGAGCTGTCTTTGGCGAAGTTGAGTTGCCAGTTAAGATTGGACCGCAGGTGTTCAAGAGCACCTTTTATGTGATGGATATCCAGCCTGCCTACAGCTGTCTGCTAGGTCGGCCTTGGATTCATGCTGCCAGTGCTGTTACTTCTACCCTCCACCAGAAGCTCAAATATGAACTAGAAGGTCAGATCGTCACTGTATGTGGTGAAGAGGATATTTTTGTTAGCCACCTGTCTATATTTAAGTATGTAGAGATGGATGGCGAGATGCATGAGATGCTGTGTCAGAGCTTCGAAACTACAAACATCAATGAGGTCGCGCCCGAAGCTGTCTTTTCACCTGAGTTTGAGAAGGTCGGGACTTCTATCTCTTCATACAAGCAAGTTGTCGAAGTGGTTAAAGCTGGTAATGCCCAAGGCTGGGGAAAATTTGTGGAGCCAGTCATCAAAGAAGACAAGTTTGGATTGGGGTATGCTCTGGGATCTCAGAAGAATGAAACCGGTACTTTCTCCAGCGGGGGTTTGGTTTCTCCCCACATCGTCAATGCTGCAGATGAAGACAAGGCTGACAGCGACTGTGACTTAGATAGCTGGATTCGCCCGTGTGTCCCGGGAGAAAAGCTCGACAATTGGTCGTCTGAAAAAACCGTCCGGGTTACTCTGCTGAAAGAGTGATTTTTATTGTTTTCCTTTATTACATGCATAATAAAGTCTTACACTTTGCCCAAGGTGTAACGGCTCATTTGTAGGGCCATCCATTTAGTTACATTTCGCAATTATTTTTATCATCAATAAAGGACGGCTTTTGCAAACAATTTTGTGTTCTCTTTCTTTCATTTTTTTTTTACTTTTACAAAAAAAAATGGCAATGTTTCTTTTTTCGTTTTTTCTTTCTTTCCAAAAAAAAATCTCTCATTCTAAGGTAAAGCATGATCCTCCATCATGCAGAGCCGACCACTCGGATCTCACTGCTAACGACACTGCTATGGCCAAGTATGACTTCGACAATCCTACCTATTAAGCCGAAGAAGGGGTTGAGGAAGATTGTGAATTGCCTGAAGGGTTAGCCAGATTGTTGAAACAGGAGGACCGAGCTATTACACCTTATCAGGAGGTGATTGAGACCATCAACGTTGGTACCGAAGACGACAAGAAAGAGATCAAGATCGGGGAAAGTCTACAGGCCGAGAGGAAAGACCGCTGATCATGTATTTGACTGTGTTAGAAAGGTCAATGGGTTGTGTGCTCGGTCAACATGACGAGTCAGGTCGAAAAGAGCATGCAATATACTACCTTAGCAAAAGTTTACCGACTGTGAACAAAGATACTCATTGCTCGAGAAAACTTGTCGCGCTTTGGCATGGGCTGCTCGCCGACTAAGACAGTATATGTTGACTCACACGACTCTATTGATATCAAAAATGGATCCAGTCTAGTATATTTTTGAAAAGCCATCACTTACCGGAAAGGTTACTAGGTGAAAAATGATACTGACAGAGTATGACATCCAATACACTTCACAAAAAGCCATCAAGGGAAGTGTCTTGCAGAGCAACCGATTGATGATTACCAACCTATGAGGTTTGACTTTCCTGATGAGGACATCATGTTTCTCAAATCGAAAGATTGAGAGGAACCACTCCCGGAGGAGGGGCCTGACCCTGAATCCAAATGGGTTATGATGTTTGATGGGGCGGTCCACGTCAATGGTCGTGGAGTTGGTATAGTGTGGATCACACTGGAAGGGGGTTCATATGCCATTTGGTGCCAGAATAACTTTTCCCTGCACCAACAATGAAGCCGAATACGAAGCTTGTATCCTAAGACTTGAGGAAGCCGTCAATATACAGATTAAAACCCTGGATGTATACTGGGATTCAGCTTTGGTCATCAATCAAACCAACGGGAAATGGTGCTATGCTGGAACTACGTACCCAATATTGACGTATCTCGGTCAGAGACGAATGAAGAAAGCATTTGGTCAGAAAGTGCGCCCTCGGGGGTATCAAGTCGGTGAATTGGTACTCAAAAGATTTCTTCCTCCCAACACAGATCACAGGGGCAAATGGACACCGAACTATGAGGGTCCGTACGTGGTTAAAAGGATTTTCTATGGCAGAGCTTTGATGCTAACAACCATGGATGGCGAAGGATTCCCGTCCCCTATTAACTCAGACGCAGTTAAAAAAAAATACTTCGCATAAAATAGACCCGCTGGACAGTAAAAAGAATAGTCCAGGCAAAAAAGGGCATCCCGACGAACATTAGAAAAGAATAAAGAGGTTCGGGCAAAAATTAGGGATATAAAAAAAGAGTACACCCAGTGAGTCGAAAACCCAAAAGGGCGGCTCAGGCAAAAATGGGTATCCCGGTGGATTGAAAACCCGAAAAGGGGGCGATCCAGGCAAAAGTTAGGGAATAAGCGAATGACTGTGATTTGAGTTCATCAGTGTTATATCACCGTTTCATTCAATCCGGCAATCTTCGAAGGTTAAAGATCGACTAATCATCCACTTCAGAAAGCAAGATGAGCAGAGCGTCTTGAGGACATACGAGCCATAGCAGAGTCGAAACTCGGTGGGACCCCGTATCCCATTGCCATTAGGATAGTTCTCTTTTTATAGCGATCACCTCTTTTCAGGGATCAGCTTCCTGATACCCTCGCCTATTCCTGGCACAAATTTTCTCCCCAGTAAGAGTCGAATAATTCAGTTAAAGAGCCTCTTTATTTTTCATTTATCAGTTTGTTTGCAAAAATGTCCGAATTTTTGATAAAACATATTGCATATGAACATAATGGTGGCTTTTACAAATGATTTGCACAGGAAAACATTTAAAATTGCTTTGAATGTGCTTAATCCCGAACGGTGAATTCAAACCGAGTAATTCCCCCGAGGCATACGTGTATTTTTGGTTGCAGGTCACAGGAACCGGATGCCAAGTCATGAATCCTCACCCCCAAGCGGTTGACAAAGTCTCTCCTCAGCAGAGCATGTTCCCCAACAGAGTTGACAGTATCCAGACTGTTTATCCCCAGTAGAGTTGACAGTATCCAGACTATATATCCCCAGCGGAGTTGACAGTGTCAGACTGTATCTTCTTAGCAACAACGGAGTGGTTGCATACCCAACGGACAAGAGGGTGGTGTTCCCAGTGTTCATCTCATCCCCGGCAGATTATTTCTAACAGATTTGTTCTAATCCCCAGCTTGAGGACGATTAGCAAGTTCATATCCCCAGCAAAGGTCGTTTCCTACGACATTTCCCCAAGAAGTGTTTTCCCCACAGACTCTCCTCACAGAGCCTCGCCGAACAAAGTTTCCATAGTTGATACTCCCCCCGCAAGGTCAACTTTTCAAGCAGCCAATTTATTTTTGGTGGCTCATTGGTCCCGGCAGACGGATCATTCCCCACAGAGCATTCAAGGATTACTACAACGATCTGTTCCCTACCGGAGTTTGCTTCCCCAAGCAGATTTCTTTTTACACCATGCATAACATTTGCATTTGCATGCATATCATGTGAAGCATACACATAAGCTGATAAACAGGTACTTCCAAGCAGACTGAAGAATTACTTTACAACCAAGGTCATGAGATCCAGCCAGAGGATCAAGCGTGAGTGATCCAGCCTGAGGGTCGTTTTGAAGATTCATCCTGAGAGTCGTGTTCCAGTGATCCAGCCTGAGGGTCATTTCGAAGATTCAGCCTGAGAATCGTGTTCCAGTGATCCAGCCTGAGGGTCATTTCAAAGATTCAGCTTGAGAATCGTGTTCCAGTGATCCAGCCTGAGGTTCATTTCAAAGATTCAGCCTGAGAATCGTGTTCCAGTGATCCAGCCTGAGGCTCAATTTGAAGATTCCCCAGTGAAGTCGCCTACAAACTTTATTTCCCTAGCAAGCCCAAGCCCAATTGAGGAGTCGTTACAACATGTTCTATCCCGAAGAATATGTACGAAGCCCAAAAGTGGAATATGCTCGAAGCTGCATATCTAATATGAAGGTTGGGTGTAGATTTCAAAAGAGGGTCAACCAGCGCATGCCTTAGATGCGGGATCCTAATGATGGGAATTTATCATCAAAACAATCCAGATCTAGCCAGAAGATCGAAATAGATTCAGCCAGAGAATCGAAACGAAGAAGATCGAAGTAGATTCAGCCAGAGAATCGAAACAAAGAAGATCTAGCCAGAAGATCGAGAATCGAAACAATTCAGATCTAGCCAGAAGATCGAAGTAGATTCAGCCAGAGAATCAAAGGAAATAGATTCAGCCAAAGAATCGAAACTCCAGATTAAGCCAGAGGATCGGAAGAAAAATAAACAGCACGGTGTATTTCCGCGTTTTTGTGGTGTTCTCGGAGCGCAAATTTTCGGTCTATCTTTGGTATTCAATCACAGCTCACCCCGTTTGTCTGATAAGCTGTTCGCTTTCATCCTACTCGGTTTAGCTGATAATTGAATAGGGGCAGCTGTAACACCCCAAAATTTGCCCTCCTCATTCATGCATTCATTTAGCATTTCATATTGCATTTCATCATGTCAATCAGAATTAGATCCGAAAAAAAAAAAAAAAACAAAAAAAATAATAATAAATAAATAAAAATAATAATAAAAAAATAAATAAAATATAATAAAAAAATTTTGGACTTGGGTCTCTCTCATTTGAGCTCACAAAACCATGAAATTCAGTCTATAAATACCAAGGCTTCACTTGAGAAAAAGGAGGAGAAGCAAAATACTCTGAGGTTTCCTTGGAACAAAACCCTGGACAAAACCTGAAGAGAAACCTGACAGAGAACTCAGAGCAGCCTCCAAACCCTGAAGGGCCTCACGGGTGCAACTCAATTTCAATCAAGCTCTCCAATCAGGTTTGCCCTATTCCCATTATTTTACGCCTTCAATTTGAATGTTCTAAATGTGTGATGTATTATGAATGGGTGAAACCTATGCCTTGAATGTTTAATCACATGATTTTTGAAGTGTATGCCACAGGGTTTGAGGTTTCTGAAACCATACTGTTATCCATGAAAAAAATGCTTATGGTGTTTCACTAACTCTTTTGTTGAGTTTTTGTGAGGGCTCACATGACTTTTGCAGGGATAACTTGCGTGGTTTCCCACTTTATTTGTGGGATAACCCCTGGAGGTTCATTCCGATTACCTGTGCTGACCCACTTTCTTTGATGGCATTAGCTTGGGAGATCCCTGGGTTTCTTACTCCTTTAATTGCTGTTACTTCGGATCTTCATTCGTGTGGTACTTTTACCTCTTTTCCGCATTTTATCGCTTTCTTAGCTGGAAGATCTCAATAGGAGGCATTTTTTTTCTTTTGTTTATTTACTTCTGAGCCCCTTGTTGGCACATTTACTTTATACATGTTTGTTTTGTATGTGTTCGTATCCCTGCAGGTAGCGCGTTTCCTTCATCAAGGACTGCCTTTTTGCCCTTGAGCATCCCAAACCCTAAAACCCAAAGCAACACGTTAACTCCTTCTACTACAGGCGAGTAAGTCTCCAAAGGTCGAGCATCCGGTAGATTGCGTAGTGACGTCGTTCGTCCAAAACCCAATCCATAACCCCATAGTTAGCCGAACTATGTTTTGCTCTGATTCTCAGGCCATATGAGATACGTAGGCATAAGACGCGATGTCTTAGCGAGCACACATCCCCCCAACCCCATAGGTAGCCGAGCTACGAAGACTCTGATTCTCATATTCAGATGAGATACGTATGCAGTGGATGCGACATCTGCGCGAGTCATTTTCATTTAACCCTTTTTTTTTTGGCAAATAACACAAGATAAACCCACACCCTTTAGACGAAAACTACAAAAGTGGATCCCGTAGAGTACTACGGATGCGTAGGGGTGCTAATACCTTCCCTTCGCATAACCGACTCCCGAACCCAAGATTTGGTTGCGAGACCCCGTCTTGTCCTTTCCTTTTTCAGGTTTACTTCGAGCGTTTCCTTTCCCTCCTTTGGGATGAATAACGCACGGTGGCGACTCTTCTGTCTTTTTCTTTCGCCGGTTGTTTTTTTCGCGCACTGTATTTTTCAGGTTGCGACACACGCGAAGACACAAACAAGTCGTCATGGAATAACTCCAACAAAACCAGGCAACACTCCAAGAGGAAGTATCCCAAGTGAGGTCCCATATGGGCCAGTTAATGGAGACGATACAAGCAGTCTCTAGGGGTCAAGAGATCATGGAAAAAATGTAAGAAGACATGAACCAACATGCTCACACTGCTAATCCTCATATTCATCCGATAGTGGAGACTCCAGTCGACCCTCCAGTCCATATAGGCGCACCCGATGGTGTCCCTCCTACCACACTTAATCCCCCTATCATCGAAGTGGATGATCATCAAGATGCTTTCTTCAGCCCTAGGGCTGCCTCCCTATATGAAGCTTTTGGTCCCACGATCAATGTAGTGGGGAAGAAAGTAAGGGCCATTGAAGAAAAGCTAAAGGCAATGGAGAGTATCGATGCATTAGGTCTTGATGTGACTGAAATATGTTTGGTACCTGGCATAGTCATTCCTGCAAAATTTAAAGTTCCTGACTTTGAAAATTATAAGGACGCCGGCGATCTAAGGATGCACATTCGGGCCGATTGTAGGAAAATGGTCACCTACTCTGATGATGGCCGACTCCTAATGCACTTTTTCCAAGATTCACTAAGTGGAGCGTCGTTAGAGTGGTACATGCAACTTGAGGGTACCCATATCCGTACTTGGAGGGAAATGGCCAAGGCCTTCCTCAAACATTATCAGTACAACATTGATATGGCGTTGAACCACACACAGTTGCAGAATCTGGAGGGAGCTTGCAGCCAGAGTACAACCTTTGTTGTTAGAGAGGGAGTTGATAGACATATTCATAGGCAACGTACAAAGCTCGTACCTTGATAGGATGGTAGGGAGTAAATCCTCCGGGTTTTCCAATTTGGTCTTGGTCGATGAAAGGATTGAGAACATGATCAAAATAGGAAAAATTCAGAATTATGTGAATATGTCTAGCATGGCAAAGAAAACTTTTGTCCTATATGGCAAGAAAAGAGAAGGTGAGACTAACGCAACCACAGTCGTCTGACAAAGGAATCCAACATATCAAGTTCCATATAAACAAGTGGCCATTGTGGCCCCCGTCCAACAAATTCAACAATAACCTCGCAATACCAGTTCAACAGCAACAACAACAATGTTATCAGCAACCGCAACAACGACGCTATCAACAACAACAACAACGTTATCAACAACAACAACCTCAACCATAATATCAGCAACAATAGAAAAGGCAAAGGATCCCTGAAAGTAGGTTTGACCCAGTTCCTATGTCGTACAACCATATTATACCATATTTATTAAGAGGATCACTTGTACAATTAAAGGAGTTGGGACCCCCTCCAGCAGTTCTTCCTCCCGGATACGATGCAAATGCCCATTATGAGTTCCACTCTAGAGCTCCCGAGCATTCTATTGAAAATTGCAAAGCTCTAAAGTGAAAAGCCCAAGATCTGATTTACTCAAAGGCAATTATATTCACACCCAATGGCCCAAATGTAAACAACAATCTCATGCCTCCCCACAACCATACAAACGTAAACATGGTAGAGTTGGATAACAACCGGAAACTGATAACCTCTTTCAGTGAATTGAAAACTCCACTCATTGAAATTAAGAACGTATTAATGAAGAATGACACATTTCCGGTTTATGCAACAACTTGTGAATATTGTTTAGTTAACCCGCAACAGTGTGAAGGTTTAAACACAACCATTCAAGACCTAATAAACCAAGGAATTTTTTTGATAGACCTACCCTCTACAATTAAAGATGTGTCCACTATGTAGATACCATACGATGAAGTTCCCCCTCTACAAATTCCATACAGGTTCTCCCAGTTAACTCTCTCAGCAAATCCTATTGTTCCAATGGTGATAACGGTCTCAACACTGTTCCCCTACGATGACACCAAGGCAGTCCCATTGGTGTATGACTCTTCCGCCTACATTCATAGACAAAAAATTCAAGAAGAGCCTATTAAGTCTAAGGACTCGATAATCAGCATAGCCGGAACTGGCCGGGTCACAATAAGTGGAAGGATCTTTGCACTTGCACCTCCTCCAATTGGTACTAGCGGTCCTTCAACCTTAGAAAAGGGCAAGCAAATTGATGATACTCAGCAAATGCAAGAGTCTTTACCTACCAATGAGGTAGATGAGTTTTTGCACATCATCAAAATAAGTGATTATCGAGTGGTTGAACAACTCAATCAATCACCATAAAAAATCTCGATGTTGTCTTTGTTGATGTGCTCAGAAGCGCATATGGATGCCTTGGTGAAATTCTTGAAAACAACCCATGTACCGCAAGAGATCTCAGTGTGCCAGTTTGAGGGAGTGGTTAACAACATAATCACCAGTCTAAGCTTGGGTTTCAGTGATGAATAGGTCCTCACCGAGGGAAGAAATCACAACAAAGATATCCACATCTCTATTAAGTGTGTGGACACAGTTCTATCAAGAGTCTTGGTGGACATTGGATCCTCTGTCAATGTGATATCCAAAGGCTCTCTTGCTAAGTTAACCATTAAATGACTTGTGATGAAACCGAGTGAGTTGATAGTGAGGGCATTTGACAGATCGAGGAGGACCGTGATCAATGAAGTAGAACTTCTTATGAAGATTGGCCCACACACATTCTTCATCACTTTATTTGTAATGGATATTCATCCAGCTTATAGTTGCCTACTTGGAAGGCCATGGATTCACTCAGCCGGAGCCGTTACTTCAACGCTCCATTAAAGGTTGAAATTTTTGGTTGGCAACAAACTGGTGGTCGTAAAAGGTGAAGAGGATATTATGGTGAGTCATCTTGCATCTTTCCGATACGTAGAAGGAGAGGGAGAAATGAAGGAAATCCCATTTCGGTCGTTTGAAGTTATCAAGTCGAAATTGTTATCCCTGTAAGGGATGAATCGAAAAATGCTGAATTTCTGATGCCCTCCCTCAAGGATGCCTTGACTATCATAAGGAATGGACACCCCGAAGGATGGGGAAGAATGCTTGAGCTGCCTAACAATAAGGACCACTCCAGTTTGGGATACAATCCTAAAATTTGAAGAAGCCAATGCCAATAGCTGAGAAGGGACAAGTGCTCCCGTTATCAAAATATTTCTCAAGTGTCGGGAGCCTTGTGGACGACCATATTTGTGCCTTGGAGGAAGATGTTGAAGAAGAAGGACTAGTTTTCAAGAAGACAGAAGGAAGGGGTGCCACCAAATGGGATGTGATGGAAGTACCTGAAGTGATGATGATCAAAAAGTAATTTCCCTTGTTGTTTTCCCTTTTAATCAATCAAAAGAACCCATGTCGTGCCCAAGGCATGGGGGAATCATTTATGCGGCCTCAATGAATTTTCCCTTTTATCATTAATGAAAAAAAAATCCATGTTTCATATTCAATTTTGTGATCCTTGTCTTTCATTTAGTTATTTCACTTTTCAAAAATATAAATATTCTTTTTCTTAAAATTCTTTTTCAAATCATTTTTCCTTCTTTCATATTAATAAAAGCATGAACCCTAAATTATGCAGATCACTCTCGACAACGACCAATGAAAATTCTATTATAGTCTCATATGACTTCGGTAACCCGATTGATCATGCTGACGAGGATTATGATGAAGATTACAAGCTCCTCAAAGAGTTAGCAAGATTGCTCAAGCAAGAGTGAAAGGTAATCCAACCGCATGAGAAATCAATTGAAGTGATCAACCTTGGGACGAACGAGGAAGCTAAGGAAGTCAGAGTAGGCTCGTCCTTACAAGAAGAAGTCAAGGCGAAGTTGATCAAGCTCTTGAAAGATTACATGTATATGTCTGCATGGTCATACTAAGACATGCCCGGTCTCGACACGGATATCATGGTTCATCGTCTACCTCTTATAGAAGAGTTCCCTCATGTGAATCAAAAGCTACGAAGGACTTGTCCTGACATGGCTATGAAGATCAAGGAGGAAATGCAAAAACAGCTCAGCGCAGGCTTCCTAGCAGTCTCCAACTACCCCCAATGGATTTCCAATATTGTGCCTGTGCCCAAGAAGGACAGAAAAGTAAGGATGTGTGTAAGTTATTGAGATCTAAATAGGGAAAGTCCCAAAGACGACTTCCCACTACCCCATATTGATGTGCTAGTGGACAAGACCGCTCAATTCGTTGTTTTCTCCTTTATGAGTGGTTTCTATGGTTACAACCAGATTCGAATGGATCAAGAAGATATGGAGAAAACCACTTTCATAACCCCATGGGGAACCTTCTATTAGAAGGTCAGGCCTTTCGGATTAAAGAATGTTGGCGTCACATACCAACGAGCCATGATCACACTCTTTCATGATATGATTCATAGAGAGATCGAGGTCTACATTGACGACATGATCGCTAAATCTCAAACCGAAGATGAGCATCTTGTCAATCTAGAAAAGCTATTAAAAAGGCTAAGGAAATTCAAATTGAGGATTTATACCAACAAATGTATGTTTGGGGTGAGATCTGGAAAATTGCTAGGTTTTATCATCAACCAACGAGGAATTGAGGTGGATCTTGAGAAAGTGAAGGCCATACAAGCTATGTCTACACCCAAAACTGAGAAAGAAGTTCGAGGATTCTTAGGTAGATTGAACTACATAACGGCCACTTGTGAGCTGAACTTCAAACTACTTCGAAAGGATCAAGCAGTCATTTGGAACGACGATTGCCAAAACACTTTTGATAAGATAAAGGATTATTTGCAAGAACCTCATATTTTGATGCCTCATCTTCCTGGAAGATCGTTGATCGTGTACCTTATTGTTCTTGAAGGATCCATGGGGTGTGTCCTTGTCCAACATGACAAAACTGTTAGGAAAGAGCATGCAATATACTACTTAAGCAAAAAGTTCACTGATTATGATAGTAGGTATTCGATGCTTGAAAAGACTTATTGTGCACTAGCTTGGGCTGCCAAACGCTTAAGACAGTACATGCTCACTAATACAATATTGTTAATCTCCAAGATGGATCCTGTCAAATACGTCTTCGAGAAGCCTGCTCTAACCGGTAGAGTAGCCCGTTGGCAAATGCCTTTAACCGAGTACGACATTTAACATGTTACTAAAAAACCTATCAAAGGGAGTGTATTGTCTAACTATTTGGCACATCAACCCTTGGAAGACTACCAGTCTATGTGTTTCGAATTCCCCGATGAAGACATCATGCTAATGAGAGACTACAACATCCTTGGCCCTGAGGAAGGGCCAGAACCTGGATCCCGGTGCACTTTGGTATTTGATGGAGATTCTAACACTCATGGAAATGGCATAGGGGCAGTCATCACCCCCAATTAGTTTTCACCTCCCCTTCACTGCAAGGTTGTGTTTCGAATGTACAAATAATATGGCAGAGTATGAGACCTGTATCTTCGGCATTGAAGCTGCTATTGATCTTAGGATCAAAATTCTTGAAGTCTACGGAGATTCAGCTTTGGTTATTAGTCAAGTCAAAGGAGATTGGGACACTAGAGATCACAAGCTCATCCCTTACAAGGAGCATGTCTTGAAATTGATCCCATACTTTGACAAAGTTGCATTCAATCGCATCCCTCGACAGGAGAATCAGTTGGCCGACGCCTTGGCAAATTTATCATCCATTTTAAAGGTCAAATGGAAGAATGAGTCACCTAGTTTCTACATTGACTAGTTGGACGAGCATGCTTACTATTTAGCAGCCGAAGACGAAGTCGACAACCATCCTTGGTTATTTGACATTATGATATTCTTAGAGAACCAAGAATACCATGTGGACGCATCCATCATCGACAAGAAGTATCTTTGGAAACTATCATCCAAGTTCTTCCTAAGTGGAGGGGTACTATACAAGAGAAATTATGATTCGGTTTTGCTAAGATGTGTGAACAAGCAAGAAGCAAACCATATTATAATGGAAATCCATGAGGGATCTTTTGGGATGCACGCCAGTAGACAGACCATGGTAAAGAAGATCTTGAGGGCCCGTTATTATTGGATAAATATGGAGGTTGATTGCTACCGCCACATCTAAACATGCCATAAATGCTAGATCTACACCGACAAGATCCATGTGCCACCAATGCCACTCAATGTCTTAACATTAACTTGGCCTTTTTCCATGTGGGGCATTGATCTTATCGGACATATAGAGCCAATTGCCTCTAATGGACACTGTTTCATCCCTGTATCCATTGACTATTTCATAAAATGGGTGGAAGTTATTTCTTATGCCAATGTCACAAGACAAGTAGTGGCTCGATTCATAAGAAAGGAAATCATCTGCCGTTATGGGGTCCTCAACAAGATCATTACTGATAATGGATCTAACCTTAATAACAAAATGATGAAAGAGCTTTGCTAAAGCTTCAAGATTGAACACCATAACTCATCGCCTTATAGGCCCAAGATGAAGGGCATTATCGAGGCAGCTAACAAAAATATCAAGAAGATCGTGTAGAAAATGGTGGAAACCTACACTTAAAAAAAATATTTAAAAAGTCTAATATGTTGAAAACCCGAAAGGGCGACTTATGCAAAAATGGGTATCCCGGTAGACTGAAAACCCGAAAGGGCGGTCTAGGCAAAAAACTAGGGATTTAGCAAAAGCGAGAGGCTGTATCCCACAAAGAATCTTTCTTCACTCCTCAGCAAGTCAATCCATTGGCTTCCCTAGCAAGTCGATCCAGTCACTCTCCTTCTGAATCAAGAGCAAAGGACGACCAAAGACATAAAAAAATATAGCAGAGTTGGAATTTGGTGGAAATTTGCAATATTTCATTGCCATTACAATTTTTCAATTTCTTTTCGCAATCACCTCTTTTAGGAATTACTTCCTTTGTACAAAATCACCCATTAATGGGACCCCTTATCAATAAAATTAGTTCCCTTATATGTGCTCAACATTTTACTTTTTCTGCTTTGTTTGCAAAATGCGACCTTTTCTAAAAAAAATGATATCACATCGTAATTTTCTTGATAAAAACAACTTTTTTAAACAAAAAATTTAAGGGAAAAACATCTAATTACTTATCTTCTAAAAGCGACCCAAAATGCATTTGGTATCCCCCAGCCTGGATGTGCCACACAGTCTCGTAGACTTGGCCATTCAATTTTTTTCCCCGATAAAAATCCTCAGCTTTTGCTTGCTTGGTCGTCAGGAATTCCAATTTTTCTATATCGGAAAGTTAGTACACTTTCCCCAATTTTTTAAGCCCAATCATACTTGACACAACTTACAAACCCTATACTCCCCTACAAAATCCCAAGCCTACATCAACATCTTTCATACATAACATCATATCATAAGTATCTTCTGGAAACTTATACTCAAATTGATTCATCGAAAATCCAGAATTTCCCAACCGTCGTTAGGAATTTTCCCCAGTAAAGTTAACATTCGTTCCCAAAATATTTCCCCAAGCAGAGTCAGGTATTCCAACCATTTCTAGGAAGCGTCGATGAACTTTTTTGTTTCAAGTTTCCCAAAAAAAGTCAGGTATTCTTAGTCGTTGTTAAGAATCGTCATTATACTTCTTCTATCCCATGAGAATCATCACCACATTTCACTCTTCCCCGCAGAGTCATATATTCTTAGCTGTTGTTAAGAATCATCACTGAACTTTCCCTTTTTCAGACACGAGGTATTTTAGGCTCATTCCTCAAGCCAAGTCAGATATTCATAGTCGAGAATCATATTGGAACTCCTTCCCCGGCTGAAGTCAGGTCTTTCTAGCCGTTGCTAGGAATCATCATTGAACTAGTTGTTTCTTTCCCCAACAGATGTTAGGTGTTCCAGTTGTTAAAAGGAATTGTCACTGAAATTCTGTGTTTTCCTCAACAGAGTTAGGTATTCTATTCGTTTCTAGGAATCGTTATTGTATCTTCTTGAGAAATTTATCCCTAATCGTGTCAGGTATTCCAATTGTCATTGAGAATCATCACTGAATGGTTTCTTTTCCCCACAAAGTCGGGTATTCTAGTCGTTGCTAAGAATCACCACCGTACCTTGTTTCTCTTCAGATGAGTCAAGTATTCCAGCCGTTGCTAAGAATTATCACTGGACCCAACTTTTATTCCCCACCGAATCAAGTATTCTAGCTGTCGCTAAGAATCATCGCTCAATTCACTTGGTCGATTCCCAGTAGATGTCAGGTATTCCAGCGATTGCTAGGAATCGTCATTGAATCTATATTTTCCCCATCATATTTAGGTGTTCAAGTCGTTGCTAAGAATTACCTTATTTCTTCTCCCTAACCATTTCTAGGGGCAATCACCCTTTCTCTCTTACCGAGATTCTCATTCCCCAGCGGAGTTTCTTCCCTCCATCTTCTTGAGGTTTTAACATCAAACGATACTTATGTTGCATACATCGCATGACATAACATTCCTCGTATAATCATCCCCTATATAATTCCCCAGCAAATCAACTTATATCTCTATCATCCCCAATAGGGTAAATTTGTAGTTACTCCTTATAATCTTTAATCCTCTCCTACCATGAACACATTGAAAGTCGTTACTATCCATACATTCAGGTCCGAGAAGATTAAATAGGGGCAGCTATCATACCCTCAAAATTTTAACCTACCTCCACATCACCTCCTTGAACCCTAATTCATGAGCATACATCCCATACATGTCATCTCATGTGCATTTGTATCTAATGATCCACAAGAATCCACAAACTCAAAACATGGGGTTCGTCTGTGAATCTTCAAGATCCTCTAGTCATGTTAGAGTCTGCCCAAGCCACCTTAACCCTAATTTCATCATCAAGCATCCAAAAAATCTTGGAGTATCATTCAAGTCATCTCACTCACTCTCCAAACCCAATTTGGATGGTGAGTCCCCTTTTGAAGAAGCATCAAGATTCATCTGGTCACCCAAGGACCCTAACCCTAGTACTTGACCCTCCTTGGATTACACAAGTCATGATTCACCTTGGATTTTGACCATGCCATTGAAGATCCCTCAAATCTGAAGTTTGTTCATACGTCGCGCCTTTGAAACATCCCAATGTGGCCCTTGCACCTCAAACCCAAATCAATTTGACCTTGGTTCTTGACAAAACTTGTGGCTCGAGAAACCCTAATTTGGGGATTTTCAACCATTTACATTGCTTAATTTTTATCATCCAATCACCCTACCATTCATTCAATATCATTTTATGCCCATTACAATCAAAATCCATCATTTAAACATCCATTCAACCCATGTTACAAGTAGTTGGTTTGTTCATGATTTTTCAACTTTCAATGCTTTGATCCACCCATCAACTTGACCTAAAATAATCCCACAAAGATCCAAATCTTATTTCCCATCATGGTATGATCACATAAACTCAAAACGTTCACCATGGTCCTCGGAAATCAAGATATCACAAAATTCCATTTTTAGGTCATGTTGTTTGGTCACATTTTGGCAAGAATGGCTAATGGAAAGTTCCAAAGACCATAAATTTCTCATTTCACAAGATATTTAAATTCCACTTAGAGCCAAATGTCCTAATTAACTTCCTCTCCAACTTTATTTAAAGTTCCAAGACCTAATTCATTGAGTAAGGACTTCAATTTTGCTATTGGCCAAGCTGGTTCTTCATGCCCACCATGCTCTAAAATAATGTCATGACCACTACTTTGACACATTGCCATTTCCAAACCATAAACCCCTTTAACCTAGTTCTTTTTGCATTCAATTAAGGGTATAATGTAACATCCCGAATTTTTATCCGAGATATTGTTAACATTTAGATTATTTAAAATTTTACGGGTATATTTTTTTAAATATTTATAAAATAACTAGACAAAGTGAACTTAGTTAAAATTTAGAAGTTGTTCGAATATTCCTAGCAGAAAGATCCATGTCTGCATTTCTAAATGAGTTTAAAAGTCTCAAGATTTATTGAAATAGAAATAGTGTACCGTCACATTTTATTTATTACATAAAGTACTAATATTTCGAAAAAACCCTCTTTTCCCCCTTGCACGCTTCAAGAAATATATTCAATAATTCCTTTTTCCTTCCGTACCTAAAATCATAATTGTAAAGGGTCAATTTCCTTTTCCATATTGAGTCATGCTCACCATAAGAAAATGTCATAAAATAATATCAAAACTTCACCAATTAAAAATATAATTATTAGTTTTGACGGTTGTTTATGTCATATGAAATGCAATGTGACCATAACAACTACATGAGACACAAATGACACAAATGGTACAAATGATCCGGATAAATAAAACTCATTTCAATGGGAAAACTGCCACACAGGCTCCTGCCACAAAGGCCAAAAAGAGTCAATATAAAACTCATTCCAATGGAAAAACTGCCAGAAAGACCGAAAAGCGTCAATATAAAACTCATTCCAATGAGAAAACTGCCACAAAGGCCGAAAAGTATCATTCTTGCCACAAAGGCTTAACACAATGACACCTTTATACATATCCTATATGATGCATGTCCATCTGTAATAAATAAAATCATTTTCGACAAATCACACATGTGACCACAAAGTATCATAACTTATCTTCTTGACATATATTCTTTACAGAGCAAAAGGAAAATATAACTTATTTCACAAAGATCAGTATCGTGCCTAACCATAGCAATATATATAAAATAAAATGATTATATTAGTTATCTTATATTTGCTATGAAAATAAATAGATCTTAGGTCTTTTTTTATATACTTGTTTATTTCGTTTCTTTCTAATGCCTTTAATTTCCTTTTTATTTACAAAAATAATACTTTGACTCAGGTAGATATTACTATATCATATTTTCCTAGTATGTCAACCACCAACAGAAAACAAAAAAATATAGAAAACACACACATTAACATAAAAAGAGTACTTACATAGTGAAAGTTTCAAAGGATAGATAATTGAAATTTAGTGACTAAATAGCAACAATAATGATAGTAATATGGTAACAATAACAAAATAATTTAGATCATAGAATTTACTATGTCATTTGGTAAGGAGATTCGATATTTGCGTTTTTATTATATTATGCTAAAATTTATAACACTCTTACTATTAAACTAATTCATACAAATAAAATATAATAATATAATAATAAAATAAAGTTAAATATGATGATTAGTTTAAACCACAATTAACAATAAAATCTACACATATTAATGAAATCATAAAGTATTATTATTTTACTACTTTTTCTTTATTTGTTTATAAATGTATTATTATTATTATTATTATTACTTTAATCAGGGCCGGCCATGTGTGGGTGCGAGGAGTGCTACCGCACAGGGTCTCCGATGTTTTAGGACCTCGAATTTGATAGATAGGGTCAATATAAATATAACACTAACGAATATATATCACTAATTCTATTTTAATATATTATTATAGTGTAGCCGAGCGGCGACTATTTTATCTTGGTACTAATACAACGTGGGTTTGATTCCTTGTTCTTACATTTTATGTATATTTTTACTTTTATAAAAAAAACGCTACCACATTGTTTTTAAATTTAATTTAATGTTGCAATTAATTTAATAAATATTTTCTTTTATTAATATATTGAAGCATATCCTATCCAGTAACCTATAATCTAAATAAATTACATTTAAATTTATTTAAAATTTAATATCGCAATTAATCTAATCAATTTTTTTCTTTTATTAATATATTTTATAGATCTATGAAATTTTTTGAGATGTAAGTTTGGAAATATTTATATTTTTGTATCATTGTGAATCGCTACATTAATAAATTTGAAATAGTAGTTATGAGACTCTAAAAATTTATAATTTTATATTGTTGATTGTTTATTAAATAAAACACTTCATTATTAATATTGTGGAAATTATTTAAAGAATTTTTTTCTTTTATTAAATGGTATGATTTTTTTTATAAATCGAAGATGGTAAGAGAAGAAAATCGCGAATAACTAAACTTTGATAAATCAAATTTTTATATAGTCTTTTTTATTATTTTTGTCTCTATATATTTAATTTAATTTATAATTAAATAAAATATATATATTTTAATTTATTATGTTTTCATCTATTAAATTTTTAATTTTAAAATAGAACAGGGCCTCCAAATTGATTGGGACGACCTTGAACATAATCTTACGTAGTATGAGTGTATGGGAAAAAGCTCTTATCCTGTGCGCTTTCTAATTTTAAATGATCAATTACTTAGTACTACATTTTATTAAGAATTTCCGCAATGTAGAAATGTGCGAGATAGGTGGTAGTAAATAGAGAGTAATGATTTTATATGTGTAATTTTTTATAGGAATGAAAGTTGGGAAAGAAGAGGAACATGAGTGACACATGATAAAAGAAGCACTAGAGAAAACTAATCAATTAATTATAAGTTTTATGATAGTGGAATGTGTATAGTATCATTTCATTAAATTAATTCAATATTACTTTATTTTAACTATTCAATTCCTAGTGATCATAACACATCTATCTAAGAATTGATCATTCTCACTCCTATGATGTTTCACGTTACTTTTCTATATACATGTTATGTATCCTTTTGTTTTCCCCACTCATAATTGTCCATTCATAATTCATATAATAATAGCATATGCACTACTTAATTCCTTCAAACTTAAATTAGGAAATAATAAGACACATGTTCTTTTATTTTAGACCTATTGAATATATTAATTCAAACTTAATTTGTGAAATGCTACTAACAACCACACACATATTCTCAAGTTTTAGATTATTTGTTTTCCCTTAAACTTGTGAATAATTTGATTATTTATTTATCATATTCACACCAAATTGACTAATTTAAATAAATGAATAAAACATGTGTTTTACTTATTCAATCAGAACAGAGATATGCAATTTTCGCTAAATTAACTATTCTAAGTGATTAAAATATGTGATTCTCACTAATTAATTAAACTAAATTATGTACTTCTACTTAAATAAAATAAATGGTGTTTCAATTTACTAAATTAATCATTTTTAAAATAATTCTAATAATTCTAATTTCAAGTACAAATAAATCATTTTGGGAAAAAGATACATATTTTTAATCTAATTAAATCAATTTATCATAATATAATAACTCATCAAATAATGTATTATGTTAGGAAAAATATTGTATCACCACCCTTCTGAATAAAATAATAAAAGACATACAGTGGATAACTTTGAATTTAAATAAAAGTCAATTATTGTAGAATTCATACTTTCCATCTCATGAATAAATAAACGTAACGTATACTAATTTAATAAACTTGATGGTTTAAAAATTTATTTAAATTTCTTACGCATAAAATAACTCATCTAATAAATAACAATTCATAAAAGTTATTGAGACAAATATTTATAATTTAAATATCTTAAAATTTTGGGGTGTTACACATAGCAAGGAACAAATGGCACAAATTTGAGACAAAATGCAAGAGGCATTTTCATTTGGCCTTGGTCCAAAGTGTTAGAACAAGATTTTGATTCTGTAATATATCTATAAGTTTTTATGATAACAAATAATGAAACAATTTGGTACCCTAATAATTCTCTTAAGTGCAGGATTCTAAGTTAAAATGACTCTGAGAACACGAATATCTGGCATCTTCATTAGCCCATAAATGTTGACCCATCACAAAGAGAAATTAGATCTGACTCGGAATAGAATAAATATGAGGAGCAATCACCTGAAGAATCTGACTCTAAAGTTCAAGCTTTGATTCTGAAAACTCTGCAAGAGACATCTGAAGACTCTACAAGAACTCTGAAGACTCAAACTCTGAAGATTCAAACTTTGAAGACTTTGATCATGCTCACTCTGACACATGCTCAAAAACACGTCATCAGATATCACATGATCATAAATTTAAGCTGGAAGCATTCAAATTGTAGTACAAGTCTTTTTAAGGAAACAATAGATTATACTCCAAGACTGCTATGGAAAGGATAACAAATTTACTACCTTTAACTCCCACAGCTGGCACGAAATCTCTATTGATTTCCCCCCAACGGTATCAATTCAAGTACTATATAAAGGTCTCCTTAACTTGCTGAAGACACAACTTTTATACAACAACATTCTTATACTCTAAATATTCTTCACCATTATTGTTGTAAGAAATAACTTCCATACAAGAGTTGTTGCTCAATATTATGGTTATCTTTCATTGTTCTTAAAGTGTATTTATACTACTTATCTAGAAGCATCTAGTGAAACACTATAATTCTTGTAATTGGTTGTGATTCCTCAAGTGACTTGTTTAAGTCAGTATACTTGAGAGGGCTAATAGGTTGTTGAACTCTTACACGAATTTTGTAATCGGTTGAGATTAGTGGATTAAGTCCTTATTGAAGAAAAAATAACCTTGGCCGGGTGGACTGGAGTAGCCTTGAATTTCAAGCAAACCAGGATAAATCGTTTGTGTTGTTATTATTCATTTTCTGTGTGTTATTGCAAAAATATTTTAAATTCATATGAAAACAATTCAAACCCCCCTTTCTTGTTTTTCTCTACCTTCAATTGGTATCATAACTTCAGCTCTGTTATTGATTTTTAAATCAAACACTTGAACATGTAGAGAGACCCGGGGTGAGAAAAACTTCATGGCTAACACAAATGAAAGAGATAGCTACAATGCAAAACCTTCGATTTTTTATGGAGAAAAATTTGACTACTGGAAGACAGAATTGACAGTTTCTTCCTAGGCTACGATGTTGATCTCTAGGATATGGTTACAAATGGTTATGAACCACCCATCTCTGTAATTGGTTTTCCTATTCCAAGAAGCAGAATAAGTGACGATCAGAAGCATGGCTTCAAGAATCACCATAAAGCAAGAACCATTATGTTAAACACTATTTGCTACAATGAGTATGAGAAGATAACCAACAGGGAAACAACCAAAGAAATTTATGACTCCTTAAAAATTATGCATGAAGGAAACAATCAAGTTAAAGAGACTAAGGCTCTGGCCTTAATCCAGAAGTATGAAGCCTTCAGAATGGAAGATGATGAAGTTGTTGAAGTGATGTTCTCAAGGTTCCAAACTTAGTTGCAGGACTCAAGGTTATGGACAAAGGATATACTATGGCAGATCACGTCAAGAAGATAATCAGAAGTCTTCCCAATAAGTGGAGACCTATGGTTACTGCTCTGAAGCTATCCAAGGATCTAAATAGCATAAGTCTTGAAGAACTTATCAGCTCCCTCAGAAGTCATGAAATAGATCTAGAAGAAGATGAACCTCAGAAGAAAAGAAAATACGTTACTCTAACGTCTAGATCAGAAAGAAGAAAGCCAGACAGAAAGAAACAAAGCCTTTCAAGCTGAAGAGGAAGAAGCTGATGACTCTAAGAATGAAGATTCTGATGATGAAGAAGAATTATGTCTTCTTTCCCAAAGAATCAAACAGCTCTAGAGAAAAATGCAAAACAACTTCAGAAGGCCTAGACATAAGGGAGACCGTCCAGATTCAACCTCTAGAGGTAGACCGAACAAGGAAGTAACATGTTATGAATGCAAAGAGAATGGACACTACATAAATGAATCTCCAAAGCTAAATAAGGATAGCCCCAGAAAAGAAAGAATCAAGAAGAACTCTTTCAAAGCAAATAAGAAAGGACTCATGGCAACATGGGATGACTCTAAATCTGAAGCTCCAGAGTCTGATTCTGAAGAGGAGTAGACAAACGTAGCATTCATGGCCACTACCTCTAGAAGTTTGTCTGAAACAGAGTCTGACTCTGAAGAGGTATTCTCTCGCTTTTCTCATTCTGATCTGGAAGCCTGTTTATCAGAATCTCTGAGCTTGTATCAGAAGCTTCGATAGAAATTCAAGAACATGAAAAAGGTTCATGAAGAGACTGTTGAAGAGTGTGATAGGATTGAGATAGAAGTTTGTGAACTCAAAGAAAATAATTTTATTCTTGAAAGAGAAAAATAATTTTCAACTAAGAAATGTTCAAAACTTTAGGAAACTCTTTCTAAAGCTTCATCCACTTCTGACACTATCATATACAAATATGATAAAGCCTTTCAGAAATTTCTGAACAACGGCCTAGACAAAAGCAAAATGGCTTCTATGGTATATGGTATATGTCATAATAGAAAAAGAGGAATTGATTATGACTCTGATGACGATGATTATAAACCTACTATAGAAAACAAACCAAAATCTCCTTTTTCTTACCATTATACACCTGCACAGACACATAAGTTTAGTAACGTGAGAAAACCCAAAGTTTTCAGAAACTATAGGAGAACTAATCCTAAAGGACCCAAAGGATTATGGGTACCAAAAGATAAAATGGTGTACATTGCAGATATCCTATGCAACATAGTTAAAACACCAGTCATGGTACCTGGACTCTGGATGATCACGACACATACGGGAAGAAAGCATATGTTCCAAGACCTGGAACTTAAAGATGTCGGTTTCGTCAGCTTTGGAGGAAATCAGAAAGGAAGAATTAGAGGATCTGGAACAGTTGGTAACAAATATATTCCCTCTATTTCTGATGTCCTTTATGTTGAGGGATTAATGCATAATTTGTTATCCATAAGTCAATTAAGTGATAACGGTTATGATATTATTTTAATCAAAAGACGTGCAAGGCTGTCAATCAGAAAAATGGCACAGTCCTTTTCACTGGAAAGAGGAAAAACAACATTTATAAAATAAAACTTTCAGATTTAAAAAAAAACGTAAAATGCTTGATGTCTGTTAATGAAGAGAAATGGGTGTGGCATAAACGCTTGGGTCACATTCGCTTGAGGAGGATTTCTCAGATAAATAAACTTGAGTTAATCAGAGGCCTGCCTAAGCTGAAGTTTTCTTCAGATGCTCTTTGTGAAGCATGTCAGAAAGGGAAATTTTCTAAAACCACTTTCAAAACCAAAAATGTTGTTTCCACCTCAAACCTCTGGAACTTCTAGACATTGATCTTTTTGGACCTATTAAGACAGCGTCAGTCAATGGTAAGAAGTATGGACTCGTCATTATTGATGACTACATTCGTTGGACATGGGTGAAATTCTTAAGGCACAAGAATGAGTCGTATTTTGCATTCACCGGTTTCTATTCCAAAGTGCAAAATGAATATGACTCTAAAGTTATCAGAGTCAAAAGTGATCATGGTGGCAAATTTGAAAACAAAATTTTTGAAGAACTTTTTAACTCTAATGGAATATCCCATGATTTCTCTTGTCCTATAACTCCACAACAAAATGGAGTTGTAGAAAGGAAGAATATGACTCTCCAAGAAATGGCCAGAACCATGATCAATGAGATCAATATGGCTAAGCACTTCTGGGCAGAAGCTGTGAACACAACATGTTACATTCAGAATAGAATCTCTATCATCCTTATTCTAGAGAAGATTCCTTATGACTGTGCAAGGGAAGAAAACCCAACATTTCTTATTTTCATCCTTTTGGATACTCTTGTTTTATTTTGAACACTAAAGACACCTGAACAAGTTTGAATCTAAGGCACAAAAGTGTATTATGTTGGGATACTCAGAACGTTCTAAAGGATATCGAGTATACAATACAGAAACAAAAATTATGGAGGAATTAATTCATGTCAGATTTGATGACAAGCTTGACTCTGAAAAGTTAAATCTAGTTGAGAAATTTGCAGATCTGGAGATTTCACTCGCAGGCTCTGGCAAAAAGACAATTGGTTCCGAAGAAGCAGAAAGAGGAACTTTAGAAGCACCTGAAATCACAATCAATCAGAAAAGACAGAAATAAGTAGAATGTCTCTGAATAACTAATTCTGGGAAACAAGAATGAACCTGTCAGAACAAGATCAACATTCAAAGTGTTTTAAGAAACACTTCTGGGACTAGTATCTTTGATAGAGATAACATCCTATGAAGAAGCTCTTCAAGGTAAAGAATGGACTCTAGCAATGAAAGAAGAACTTGATCAGTTATTCAAAAATGACGTTTGGGATCTTGTACCAAGAACCAAGGGAACCCATATGATTGGAACTAAATGGGTTTACATAAATAAGCTAAATGAAAAGGGTAAAGTTGTCAGAAATAAAGCGCGGTTGGTGGCACAAGGTTATAGCCAACAAGAAGGGATTGACTATAATGAAACCTTTGCTTCAGTCGCGAGGTTAGAATTTATTTGTCTCCTTGTATCCTTTGTTGTAAATTATTCCATTAAATTATATCAAATGGACGTCAAAAGTCTGTTTCTGAATGGTTACATTTATGAAGAAGTGCATATCCATCAACCTCCTGGATTTGAAAATTCAAAACTTCCAGAACATGTTTTCAAACTTAAGAAATCTCTTTTTGGTCTGAAACAAGCTCCTAGAGCTTGGTATGAAAGACTTAGTTCATTTCTTCTGAAAAATGATTTTATCAGAGGCAAAGTGGACTCCACTATCTTTTGCAAAAACATCATAAACGATCTTATGATTTTTCAAATTTATGTTGATGATATAATATTTGGTTATGCTAACCCCTTTGTTTGCCAATAATTTTCCGAGTTAATGCATGCAGAATTTGAAATGAGCTTAATGAAAGAACGTTAGTTCTTTCTGGGCATTCAAATCAATCAAACATCAGAAGCCACGTATGTCTATCAAAGCAAATACATAAAAGATCTTCTGAAGAAATTTGGCATGTCAGAAAGCAAGCCAACAAAGACTCTCATGCATCCTACTTGTATTCTGGAGAAGGAAGAGGTAAGTCAAAAGGTTTGTTAGAAACTCTCTCGTGGTATTATATGCTCTCTCCTTTATCTGTTTGCTTCTCGTCCTGATATATTACTTAGCATATGTTTGTGTGCTAGATTTCAGTCAGATCCAAGGGAATCTCACTTAATTGCTATTAAGAGAATCCTTAGGTATATGAAAGGAACATATAACCTCATCTTGATGTATAAGAAAACATCAGAGCACAGGCTTTCTGGGTATTATGATTCAGATTATGTTGGAGATAGGTTAGAACGCAAAAGTACATCTAGGAACTTTCAGTTTCTGGGAGGAAACCTCACCTTATTGGAAAGCAAAAGACAATCAACCATTGCACTATCAACTGTAGAAGCAGAGTACATCTCAGCTTCACTTTGCAGCACTCAGATGCTCTAGGTGAAGAATCAGCTTGTGGAATTTCATATCTATGAGAGTAACATTCCTATCTTTTATGATAATACTGTTGCTATCTGCTTAAGTAAGAATCCAATTTTACATTCCAGGGCGAAGCACATAGAAATTAAACACCACTTCATTAGAGATTATGTTTAGAAAGGGACAATTATTTTAAAATTTATACATGCAAACCATAAATGAGCTGATACCTTTACAAAACCCTTAGCTGAAGATAGATTTCTCTTTATTCTGAAAATTTTAAATATGGCAGATTGCCCAGAATGACTTTAAACTTGTGTTTCTCATCTCTGATGTAAAATTAGACTCAGACTCAAGCATTTGATGTTTATCTGATTTTGATTCTGATACTTCTACAAGTTAAAATATATCTTTATCAGAAACCTCTCTAGTCAGAAACCTTTTGGTATTCTTGACTCCAGATAAATCAACACATGGTCCCTCAAACGTGTGGCTCTGGCTATTCTAGACACATGTCTAGCTTAGAACCCAAGGGATAAACTGTTGAGATCCCCTCGAGTAGTGTGCAAATATTGAGATTAGACTCCCATCATTAGTTGCATTTAATTTTTCCCATGATTGTAAAAATTTGGTTTTAACAACAATTAATTTTTATGTTCCCTCTCAGTTAATGTTGTCGTTTTTGCAATATTTTAACTTGTGTATATATACTCCCACATTCACACTTTCACTACTCACTACTTACACAACCTAAAACCTCCAAACTTCTCCGCAACTTCTCTTCATCTCCTTCACTATAACTTCATCATGAATCCTCAAGAACAACAGGTCTTTGAGTTCTCTCAAGAAATGAACGCCATTGAACAACAGGTTGTATCCCCACAACCAGTCGCATCCACTACTGCTAGTCAAACTACAACCTCCTATCAAGAACCCCATATTCTTGATCGCCTAACACACATAAACCTTTCAACTCCATTTGAATAACTTGAAGTTCTTTGTGAGTTATTGGTGGACTTTGACAACCTCAAAGCAAATGGTATGGACCTAACACCATAACTGACGAATCAAGGGTGGCTCACTTACTTCAACCGTCTTTATCGCCCTATCTACACAAACATGGTGAAGGAATTCTAGAGGCTCGCTGACTGCGATGATCACTACATTGTTTGTCACGTTTTGGGTACCAAGAATGTAATCACTAAACAATCCATCGATTCACTTATGAATATGGAAAAGGCTGGAGGAAGAAGAATCTACAACATAAACCCTAGGGCTAAGTACATGTCCCAGAAAATCACCCCCACCATCTTATCTCAGAACCCTGAAGGAAGAACATCCAAGAATCAAGAGCTTCATAAGAATCTGAGGGTGTGGCTCAAGATAATTTTGGGATGCATTCACCACCGCCCCTCATCCAGCTTTTCTGACTATGTTAACATAGATCATAAGTGCATCCTATACTCTCTTCACAAAGGTCTGAAGCTCAACCTTCCTTCTCTCCTCTTCAAATATCTCAAAGACTTTTTCAGAGACACCAGGAACAACATGAAGCCTAGGAACTACATCCCTCTGGGAAGATTAATTTCAGATGTTTTGATTGAGAGTGGTCTGGTGGATCATCTCATCTCTCTGAATATGATGAAAGACGTCATTATGGACGTTGGGAAGCCTCTCAATGGGAAGAATCTGAAGAGCATGGGTATGATTGACAAGGTCAACGCCAAACCCACCAGAAACACCTCTTGGGAAGCATTGAAGGACCAAAGAGAGAAAGATAATGAGATGTATCTCTTCACCAAAATTGACCATCCAAAAGGTATTGCTTGTTACTTGCAAGATCTAGAAGCTCAAGGATACCACATCTCTGGCTTCATCTTGGATTGGCTCCCATATCACCCTCCTAACTTCCCGAAGAGAAAGAGGGAACCTTATAAGAAGACAATAGTTTAGAAGAAGAAGAGTCTCAAGCTGGGAGAGTCTTCAGCGACCAAGAAGAAGCCAGTGCCTCTGACCTCTTCTTCAAGTTCTTTTGGTAAGTTATCTATCTCAAAATCTCCTCATACCTCTGGTCCTAGGCAACTTTCCTCATCACTCCCTTTAGCACCCCTCAAACTCTTAACCACTATTACAACATCCTCCAGTCCACCTACCACACACACTACAACTCCCAAAGCAAAATCTAAATCTCAACAACCAACAACCTCACTCCCTTCCTCATCTGAACCAACACCTTTTATACCAATATTTTCTGAACCAAACATATCAGAACCCACAACCTTTGACGTCATCCCTCTCAGAACCATCACACATTCATCTCCCTTACCTTTCTTCAACCTTCAAACAACATCCATCCCCCACTCTGAAGCCATCATGTTCAACGAAACCTTATCACCATCCCTCTCCTCCAACCACATCTCCCCTCCTTATTATGACCTCACTTCTAACATTGAACATTCTGGTTGAGATTACCCTGACCTAACCTCACCACACCATGATGACCTTCAGGCCAAGCTGACTCTGAAAAGACTCTCTATGTACCTGAAACATCTAAACCCATTCTCGAACCTTATGAACCTGACCTCAGTCTACCTACTTTTGATGAGGCATTAGCCAAATTCTCAGAGAGTTCAACTTCCAGATTCAAGAAGATCTCTGACGAATCCAGCGCCAGTGACAATCCTTCTGAAGTAAAGACCAACTGTAACAGATTCATCATATGGATGACTTCTGAAATCTTCAAGTTGAAGGGCCTATCTGAACAAGTCACAAATGACTTCATTAGAGGTGCTGAGGAGAAGCTAGAGGCTAGTATGGAGAAGGAAGCAGTTGAGGAGGCATAAATGGAAGCTGCTACTAGGGAGGCTACTGAGAAAGCAGATGCAGGAGCTGCAGCCAGAGAGAGTCATCAATAATTGACCTTTCTCCTCTAGTCATCAAGACTCTGGAAGAGTTGTAGAAGGAACAACAACTGGTCAGAGCCAGACTCGACAAATAAGATCAAGTCAACTCCAGCATTCAGAGTCTGCTAGTTGAGCTACTTCAAAGGATGTCTCCTCCACCAAACCCTTAGACACTCTTTGATTTCTATGTATTTTTTTCTAAGTATTTTTGCCTCTAAGGCTTTCTCGTTTTGTTTCTTTCTATATTATGTAAATTTTTCTTCATACCAATGAAATTTTGAGTTACTTACTTTTGAGTCTAACAAAAAGGGGGAGAATTAAATAGAAGTCTTTTGATGAATTACTTTATCTAACTCTCATAAATGCATTGCTTACATTCTGATATAAAATTATTGCATAGTCTAAGTTATTTTTCAGGATCTATCTGAACCAAGGGAAACTGAATCCTTATCTGAGAAACTACTAAATCAAGTCAAGCAACCTAATAAAATCTGGTAAGAAACTCTCTACCTCAGAAACCCATATCTGATACCAAATCTTTAAATTTTTTTCCAAGTATCAGACTTTGAAGTTCAAGCTTTAATTCTAAATATTCTACAAGAGATATCTGAAGACTCTGCAATAACTTTGAAGATTCAAACTCTGAAGATTCAAACTCTGGAGACTCTGATCATGCTCACTTTGACACATACTCAGAAACACGCCATCAAATATCACCTGATCATAAACTTAAGTTGGAAGCATTCAAATTGTAGTACAAGTCTTTTTAAGGAAACACTAGATTAAACTCCAATACTGCTATGGAATGGACACGAAATTTACTACCTTTAACTCCCACAGCTGGCACGAAATCTCCATTGGTTTCCCCCTAACAGTATCAATTCAAGTACTATATAAAGGCCTCCTTATAACTTGCTGAAGACACAACTTTTATACAACAACATTCTTATACTCTAAATATTCTTCACCATTATTGTTGTAAGAAATATCTTCCATACAATAGTTGTTGCTCAATATTTTGGTTGTCTTTCATTGTTCTTAAAGTGTGTTTATACTGCTTATCTAGAAGCATCTAGTGAAACACTGTAATTCTTGTAATTGGTTGTGATTCCTCAAGTGACTTGTTAAAGTCAGTAGACTTGAGAGGGCTAAGAGGTTGTTGAACTCTTAGACGAATTTTGTAATCGGTTGAGATTAGTGGATTAAGTCCTTATTGAAGGAGAAATCACCTTGGCCAGGTGGACTGGAGTAACTTTTAATTTCAAGTGAACCAGGATAAATTGTTTTTGTTGCTATTATTCATTATGTGTGTGTTATTGCAAAAAGATTTTAAATTCCTGTGAAAACAATTCAAACCCCCTTTTTCTTGTTTTTCTCTACCTTCACAAAGTTGCTGACTTGCCATGATGCACAAACCAGACACGCCTCAGCCAGAATTTGCAATCTGGTTCATCAAGGTCTTAATCCATTTCAATCTATTTCCTTTTGACTTATAACATGTTATGCAACATATAATGCCCAAATTAAAGTCAACTTTGGTGTGGAGAGGTCACAAATCATGAAACCCGATGCCATGTGATTCTTCATAAATTTCCCAAAATGGCCAAAGTCCAAATGCATAGCAACATTGCCTTTGTTTGTTCCTATTTGATGCTAAGAACTAAAACCAAGTGGTTGGTGAAGGAAACTATCTCAGAATGTACCATTTCATGTCTTCTCAAAGCCCGTTTCGAGCATGCTTCAAGTCACACGTGCTTTCTGAGAAAACCACCTCTTTTCTCCCTCCAAACCACTATATCACCTTCCCTATATATAGGGGAAGGTGTTCCACTTCAGAACCAAGCATTTCAAGGCAAAGAAACTATGCTGCATACTCGAGTTGAACCATCCAAAACAGAGTTTGCATTTTCGATTTTCAAAGTGTTTTAAACATAAACAACCACCCAGAAACCTTCACCAACATCCATTCAAAATTTCCAAAGCCCTAACTTATCTTCTCCAAGCCTCACCTGAGCTGAGCTAAGTCATCGGAACTCCATTTTGAGATCGATTCCAATCAGGTAGTTCCACTCACCCCCATCTCTGAAACAAGTTACCATTCAACTCGAAATTCCTCTCTAATCATTAACCCCGTACCTTGAGCTTTGATTAACCCTTATCCAATATTTAATTTTTAAATTAGGTTAACTTGTTCATCTGAGTTTTTTTGAAATACTCCATACTCATAGCCAATCAATGGCTCATGAGTGTGGAGGTTGATTTGAATATGTGTTTACAAGATGTTTCCATAATTAAATCCAATGAAAAACTTGTATTTTAAGGTTTTTATTTTGAGGTGTTTCGAGGAAGAAAACGAAGTTATACCCGCGTTTTGAATTCAAATGTTTATGTTGTCATGCTCTGATTGGTTGGCCAGTGCGTGCATTCCATTTATTTATCATGTTTATTGTTTATTTGCTTCGGTGTAGTTGTTAACACCATCGAGTGCTTGGCCCAATGGGAGAGGGGATTATTCCCCCCATGACCTCGACGTCAGGGGTTCAACCCCCACCATGTGCATATGCCTTATTTTTTTTGTTTTCATTTGTTTTATTTATTTTTTATCATTTTATTTCCCATTTTGATTTATATTTTAACCCATTTATTTTTATTATTCTAAAACAATGTTGAACATGGACCCCCATTGTTTTTGTCTCTAGAATTTATTGGTGTCTTGTTTCATTTCATTTGAGCAATTATTTATGGGCTTATGGAGTCTTGAACTTGAGGGCTAATGAATTCCACTTTGGTCATGATTTTTTTTATTTAGGGTTGATTAAACCTTCCATACTTCAAACCTACTAATGGATGATCAAATGTTCATCCATGGTACTTTGAAGCATGCATAGGTTGCCCCTATTTCAAACAACTTGCGTCATTTTACTTGTGCGGATGAAGCTTTACTTGTGCATATATTAACTTGTGGTTTCATCTGATACATTACTTTTTCTCTTGGTTTATACTAACCCACTAACATCTTATTCTTACTTGTTTATATCATATACTAACTCTTATTAACTTGTTAGTTATATACCTTATCCTATCATTTTCTAACTTAATAACTTAATCAATCATTCACGGTCAACCTTGAGTTTGTTATAGTCTTCTTTTGTCAATCAATTTATAGATGGACTTAGGGTTGAATAACTTCCATTATTATAAATCTATGGTGTCGCAACGATGCGAAAAAACAACAATCGACGAAGAAAGAAATAGAAGAGTCGCCACCGTTCGCTATTTATACCAAAGTAGGGAAAGGAAATGATCGAAGGAAACCTGGAGAGAAGGAAAAGACAAGGTCTCGCAACCAAATCTTGGGTTCAGGAGTCGATTATGCAAAGGGAAGGTATCAGCACCCCTACACATCCGTAGTACTCTACGGGATCCACTCTTGTTGTTCTCGTCTAAAGGGTGTATGTATATCTAAAGTACTATCTGCTAAAAGAAAGTCAAAAGAAAATGACTCGCAAAGATGTCGCATCCACTGCCTACGTATCTCATCTGAGTATGAGAATCAGAGTCTTCGTAGCTCGGCTACCTATGGGTTAAAGATAAGTGTGCTCGCTAAGACATCGCGTCTTATGCCTACGTATCTCATCTGGAATGAGAATCAGAGCAAAACGTAGTTTAGCTAACTACGGGAACAAAGGGTCTCGATTGCAACTAGGACAAGAGAAAGGGAAGGTCTCGATCGCAACGAGGGCGAAAGAAAAGAATCGCAACAAGGGAGAAAACAAGCAAGGATTAGTTGTTAGTCGTCAGTCAAAAAACTCGGCAAGACATTGTATCTTAAGCCTACGTATCTCATCTGAACATGAGAATCAGAGTTGTCGTAGTTCGCCTAACTAGGGGTTAAGGATTGCCATCTGAACATGGACTTACAAAAGAGGACACCAGCTGTGTCAAAGGAAAGTGGGTAATGGGTTCAACATTCTAGCAGTAGGTGTCGCAGCTCGCTGAATCAAGTCTTAGGCAGTTACCTCTTTGCAATAGAACGGACTAACCTGCCACAAGATCGGAGACGCACGGAAGGTCTAAAAAGTGGGGAAGCTCTGCCCTTGAGTTGTCATGCAATGTGGACCTATGTGTTAGGATTTACAAAGGGAACATCTACCTAATGTTAGCATGCAAAGAATAAGGGAATTCTACCTATGTTGTCATACAAAGGGTTCTACCTAATGGGTGCTACCTAAACGGAACAAGAATCGACGGATGGGGCAAGGAGAGGAGCCACGGATAAGGGTAGATGGAGATGCCTGAAGCAATCGACTTATAGGAGGTAGATGGCGATGCCTGAAGCAATCGACTCACAAGAGAAATGGCGATGCTTGAGGCAATCGACTTACAAGAGGATGGATGAATACTTGATGGTTCTGTTAAGTTTTGAGAATGATTACTCGACATTGGATCGAGCTTTTGATCTTGTTTTGAAATGATTATCGAATGTTTGTTTTAATTCTTGTATTAACAGATGAATAAAGAATGAAAGAATAAATATTATACACTTCATGGGAGAGGGGTACATTTGTTATGAATGGGGAGGTTCATGGCAATCAAACAATAAGAATATATGCCTCAATCATCATACAAGTAGGCAACAGTTAATCAAACAAATTAGATAAGTACACATATGTATAATCAAATCCAAGAATCAAAGAATGAAATAATGGAGCATTAAACAAGGTATGGGAAGTATGAACATGTTAAACAATCAAGCAATGTTAAGCATGGATGAAAGAAACAAGCATAACAAATGATAGATGAATGAGACAGATGAAAAGAATGCACAAAAGGGTTCACTGAATAATTAAATCAGGAAATGAGGTAAGGACCAAATAAAATCAAGATAAAAGGCCTCTAATTCATGGCATATGAGATGAACAAGGGAGGATCAAAAGATCTCTTCAATTGCCATAAGCAATCCCTAAGTCAAACATCAATCATAAAGAAGTAAACTGAAAATTCAAGCCGACTTAGTAAATATCAAATAAATAGAAAATTAATCAAGAAAATTATGAAAAATTAAACTAAATAAGGTGGGATCAGGACATCATCATCCCCCAAAAAGATTTCAAAAATAATGAAAATTAGTGCATGAATTAATTGAAACAAAATAGAAGGTCAAACCAAAAGTCAACCAACAAGACTAGGTTAAAAATAAATACCAAATAAATAGAAAATTAATCAAGAAAATTATAATAAATTAAACTAAATAAGGTGGGGTCAGGACATCATCATCTCCCAAAACGATTTCAAAAATAATGAAAATTAGTGCATGAATTAATTGAAACAAAACAAAAGTCAAACCAAAAGTCAATTAACAAGACTAGGTTAGAAATAAATCAAGAATAAATAGAAAATATGAAATAAAAATTCCAAGAAAAAGTCAGGTTGACCATGGGACAGTGGTTAACCTTCATTCCAAAAATCAGAAGCTAAAAATAATTTTAAGTCATAAAAATAAAATCAAGAATTAAAGGTATGCTCAAAAGAACCACTTGGAGTGAATAATTAAAATAAAATATTAACATTAATTAAATACGAAAATAAAAAATAAATTAAATTAAATAAGGCAACAAGAAATGTGGAAAATATTTTTGGGGATTTTTATGAATAAGAAAATATTTTTTATTAGTTAAAATCAAAACAGAATAAAAATAAGAATTAAAAAATGAACATGAAAGAGGGGGTGCATCAGTACTTTGGACTGAACTGAAAAAAAAGTGAGGCGCTGATTGGGCCTTGAGCGTGGGGGTGTGAAAAGCGAAAAGTGGAAGGCCCATGGCCCAAATCAAATATTCAGGGCGTGACAGACTAAAATAACATTTTATTTTTTAAAAAACCATGTGACATGCATCAACCGGTCACATTCCATTTAAGTGACTACAGGACAAAATAGCATGCACGGCCAGGATTAAAATGGCACGCTGGATCTAACGGTTCTAGAGATGAAACGCGGTCATCTTCTTCCTCAAACCAAACCATAATGCCATAACCATGCAGAAACGTGAAAATCCAGTGGTTTTTGCTCAACTTCCACTCAAGAATGTGCATGCCAATTTAGGGGTGTTCAAAACCAAACCGGCCCAATAAAAAACCGCAAACCGAACCTAACCAAACCGAAAACCGCAAAAACCGCATTTGGTTCGGATTTGTTTGGGCCACTTTATGACAGAACCGCGCGGTTTGGTTCGGTTTGCGGTTTATATTTTGAAACCAAACCAAACCAAACCAAACCGCGTTATTTACAACCCATTTATTTTACACCAAACCCAAGTCCATTTCTAAAGCACGAAACCTGAAAACCTAGGGTTAGGAACAGAAGAAGGCTCACAAAATCGTACACAGGCAAAGGCAATTGGCAAAGACAAAGTCGTACACAAAAGAAGGCAAACACAAAATCGTATCGTACACAGAAGAAGGAAGAAGGCAAAGACAAATTAGTTTCTCATCTTCATCCTCTTCACAATCGAAAGGTAAATCTCTCGCTTCCTCATGTTTCAATTTCGTTTTTCATCTCCTCTTCTCTAATATCCCTTCTTCTCTCTTTCTTAGATATGACTATTGAGAAGGAAGTCAATTCTGTTGCCGAAAATCAGGTAAAATATAGAAATTATTCTCTGTAATTTGTGAGTGTTTAGGGAGATGGTGAGTTCATAATTTGTGGTTAGTTGTCAATGATTGATTGGTTCAGTTTTATGATGATGTGACAATGTTAGTTTGGGTTCAATTAGTTTGTTCAGTTATGGTTAAAATGCATATCTGGTTTGAATCAATGGATTGTGATCTCATGACTTGTTGCTGCTCATTTATTTGTTGTTGAATATGTGACCATTGTTGAATTTCTTGCATTGGTTGTTATTGATATGTTATGTTAATGGACTTTTGTGAAGTTATTATGATACCTTGTATGATAAAAAATTTGCTGTCATGATGCTTTGTGATGATTGAACTGCTTGCCCTGTTGCATTGCTCTTGATTGTATTTACTGTTGCAGCCTTGATGAATGATGCTTTGATCTATTATGCTTGACGTAGAATGTTAGGTTTGAATGTTAGGTATTGATGTGCATATGCGTGGACTGGCTGGTTGCAATGTATGGCGCATAATTGTTGGTTGCTACAGCCTGTTGTGAAATTTTTATGCTTAGCATGATGATTGGAAATGTGCAGCTTGATCTGTTACATGTTATGATGATGTGTTAGGTCTGCTATGATGCTTGTTTCTGCAGGTTTTGTGTGGTGCTGCAGTAGGATAGCCATGGCTTGTTTATGCAGGTTTTGTGTGGTCTGCTATGATGCATGGTTCTGCAGGTTTTGTGTTAGGTTTTTTGTTCATGATTTCCTTTTATTGCCTTGGTTTGGTTTGGTCATGTATGGTGCATTATTATGTCACTTGTTTGGTGCATTGTTATGTCACTTGTGCTAAGTATATACATATTATGCAGTAAATTAAGGCAATGTAATTAACAAATAAGTGCAGTTTTTTTATTATGCACCAAATATGTATATTTCCTTTTACATATACTGCATATACTGTTTGTTCATGATTTCCTTAAGTATATACTGCACATATACTGCATATATGTAGTTACTTAAATATATTGTTATTTCCTTTTACATATAAGTGCAGTATATGTAGTTATTTGGTGAATGATTTCCTTAAACAGTATATGTATATGTAGTTACTTTTAAATCATGAACAAACAGTATATGAACAAATAAGTATATACATATTTACTGCATAATACATTGCCTCAAATAAGTGCAGTTTAAATATTATGCAGTAAATTAACAAACAGTATATGTATATATATTTGCAGTCTGAAAATAATCCATCGATGGCGATGCCTACAGCAAATCCATCTCAAACTATTGATTTGGACAAACATGAAGATGGTAATGTTCAAAAGAAAAAGAAAAGGAAAGTTGGAGAAGTTGGTGATTCTAATGCTAATGATTCTAATGATGGAGATTCAGGTAAACAAAAACCTTGTAGGCCTAAATCTTGGGTTTGGGATCATTTTACAAGAGACACTTCGGGTACTCGTGCTAAGTGTAATTGGTGTACGAAGTCGTATGCTGCTGATTCACACAAAAATGGAACCACCAATTTAAATAACCATTTGTTGCATCAATGTAAAAAAATTCCCACGAGTGTTCTTGATCCTACTCAAACCACTCTTAGCCTTCAAGAAGGCGGTAAAGCAACTAGTAATAATACACTTGTTGGTATCCATTTTGATGTTGAATTATGTAGACAAGCCTTAGCTAGAATGATAATTGTGGATGAGTTGCCTTTTTCGTTTGTTGAAAATGAAGGATTTCGTTATTTTATGAGTGTTACACAACCTAGGCTCCCACTTCCGGGAAGGATTTCAATTGCTAGGGATTGTTTGAGTCTTTACATGAGTGAAAAACATAAGTTTAGAGACTTGTTTACTAAAACAAATCAAAGTGTCTGTCTAACAACTGATACTTGGACTTCCGTGCAAAATATTAATTATATGGTTCTTACTGCGCATTTCATTGATCAAGACTGGAAGTTGCGTAAAAGAATTCTCAATTTTTGTCCAATAACATCTCATAAGGGAGAGATAATTGGGAAAAAGATTGAAAAGTGTTTGGAGGGTTGGATGATAGATAAGGTTTTCACCATCACAGTTGATAATGCTGCTTCAAATGATGTTGCTACCTCTTACCTAAAAAATAGAATGGAGGATTGGAATTCACATCCATTAAAAGGAGAGCATTTACACGTCAGATGTTGTGCCCACATTCTTAACCTTGTTGTCAATGACGGGTTAAAGTTGAAGAAAATGCATTCTTCAATTTCCAAAATTAGGAGTGCGGTTCGATATGTTCGTCAGTCACCTGGCCGTTTAGATAGGTTTAGGACATGTATTAAAGAAGTTAGGATACAAGACAAGTCTACAGTGCAATATGATTGTCCCACTAGGTGGAACTCCACATACCTTATGCTTGAAAGCGCATTGAAGTTTCAAAAGGCCTTTAAAAGATTAGGTGAGAAGTGTGTTGAGTATGCGATGTTGGAAGGTGGTATCCCAGATAATGAGGATTGGGATAATGCCAAGTGTTTTGTCAAATTTTTGAAGTTGTTTTTTGAAATCACTACAAAGGTGTCAGGTTCAACTTATGTAACATCTTCTACATATTTCATGGAACATTGTACGATATTGGGGGCATTGAAGACTTGGACGGAATATCATAAAGATGACCCATTACTTACAGATATGGCTAATGCTATGAACGACAAATATAATAAGTATTGGGGGGATGTCATAAAGATGAATAAGTTAGTCTTTATTGCTGTCATTTTTGATCCTCGGCGTAAGTTCCAGTTTATTTGGTGGGGATTGGATAAGTTTTATGATAAGGAAGTTGTTGATTCTCTGTGTGATAAGGTGAGGCAAACATTAAACAAAATGTTTGAAAGCTATAGTCTTTTCTTAAGTAAAGGCCAAGTCGAAAGTGATGCACAAGAAATAGAGCCATCAGAATTTGTTACATCTTCTGATCATATGGATGATCAATTTGAGAAGGACATGGACCAAGATTCAAATTTAAATAAAAATGAAGTGGATTTGTATCTCATGGAGACGAGGGAGAAGAAAAGTCAAGATTTTGACATCTTGAATTGGTGGAAGGTAAATTCCACCAAATACCCTACTCTTGGTATAATGGCTAGAGATATCTTGGCTATGCCAATATCTACTGTTGCTTCGGAGTCTGCTTTTAGCACCGGGGGTAGAGTTCTTAGTTGTTATAGGAGCTCTCTTACACCAAACACTGTTGAAGCTTCGATATGTGCACAAAATTGGTTAAGATCTTCCCCTTTGAAAGTGGATATTGAAGAGCACTTGGAAGACTTGGAGAAGCTCGAACAAGGTATATATAAATTTGTAAACTTTATTTGTTCATGATTCTATTTTATTCAATTGTTTGTTTTGTCTAACGTTTGTTAATATATTTGATATATTTTTAGAAATGGCTCCGATCCCGCAACTAAATGAAGGATTTTCTGATATTGAATCTGATTAGTATACGTGCTTGAAAAAAAGGTATGTGTTTTAATATTTGCTTCCTTTTAAATTCCGTTGTGGATAGGGATTATATTAGTATGTGTTTTAATATCTTTGTTTATTGTCAAGAGGTATAATATATTTCTATGCTTTCTTTCTCTTGCATTGTTATTCACTTGGATCTTGAATCGGTTATTCTGATTTTTGTTCAGGAATGCTCAACCGCAGTTTCAGCTTATCGTTATGAATCGCAGAAATACAGGTTCAGATTTGTTGAAATTTTATTGTTCTTCAGATTTGGTATAAAGATCCTTTATATTTGTATAAGATCATGTTTTACTGTTTTGCTGATTACGTTAATTTGAAACCTAATGAACTTGTTATTGTTGCCATTGCTGCCCAAATCTTAATTCCTGAACTAATAATATCCAAATGTAGTTACTGCTTAATATTAATTCCATGATAGGTAATCAATCAATCAGTAGGATGCTGCACACAAGATCGATTTTGTTGAAGTCCAAAACCATTAACTTTCCAATTAATCAACTTCTAACAATTTCCAAAATCAAATCATTTACCAACAGAAAATGTTGCTAAACTACTAACTAATTCACATGAATTTAACACTTTTTAACATTCACTTAACCAACATTATAACAATTTTTTTTACAGAAAAATGATTATCCTAAACTAACTGTCATGAATACAGTTCAACTAAATCTAACAGGTTCTACTTGGTTCAATTACCATTAACCACTCAATTGAGTTAACCATAACAGACTATAATAAACTAACAAAACCTGCAGTCTGTAACAGAAAATATACATGCACTAGCAGGTTATCAAATCCATAACAATTTCACACAAACTTCATCCTAACCCGTAACCTACAATGGACAGTAACTTAACAGATCCTAACAACAAACTAACAAACTCATCTAACTAATTCTTAACAGATAATTAACAGTAAGTTAATTTCTAACTGGTTTGAACTAGTAAGATTTAACAAAGTTAATCTCTGTTAAATCCATCCCCTATATATTCTCGAATCATCACTTTCAGAGCAAAAAACTTCTACACAAAACCTTCATAGATCATTAACTTCTTAAATGTTACATTTTATCCCAATGCGTTGCCTGCTGCGTATATGTTAAATGATTCAAAACAACAATGTTTTTGTTATTCTGTTTGTGATGAAACTTGTGATTTCAAACCGGAAAACAACTTCATTTGATAAAAGTATTCATTTGAAACTTGGATATTCTGTATTGAAAAATTTCTTTAACGTATGTCATTAGCTGCATACCAATTTTTTATGGCTTTTTGCTGGATACTTTATCAGTGTCAATTTTAAGTTTGGATTTTGATTTTATGATTATAGATGTCTCTGGCTTTAGAAACCTTTGATTTCAATTGTTGCAGGCACCTAAGTTTACTGGACCTTATGCTTTTAATGTAGATAGTTTTCAGCAGCCCTACCATTCTGAGGAGTGTCAGTTCTACTGTTCCCGGTGTTTTTTTGCCTCCTGTACATTCTCTTCAAATGCCGTCTACTTCTCTTGAAAGAATTAACAGTGGCAATCCGGTTACTAATCTTGTTAAACCTTCCACCTAATGCGGTTGTTCATCATTCCCAGAATCTGCCACACGAACTTCAATATTATTATGAGAAAACAAACGCCATTGTGAACAAACATGAAGAATTATGAATTATCAACTATGTAGTTTTTTTATGAACAAAGAGAAAGTTTAATTGTAATTCATAATTTTATTTTTACAAATCTCTTTTTTATGAATACTATTTTTATGAGTTTGGTAATGTGTCAATTGTTATTCGGTAATGTTTATGTATGAATGATTTGGTATTTATTTATTATTGATTATACATAATAAAAGTATTGTAAAAAACCGCATCAACCGAACCAATTCAAACCGCATTGGTTTGGTTTGGTTTGGTTTTAATATTCAACCAAACCAAACCGAACCGTGTGTTTTTTCTCTTGCGGTTCGGATGATTTTTAACATTAAAACCGCCCAAACCGCACCGCGAACACCCCTACATGCCATAGTGCACTAAACAACACGAAATAAAGCCCAGTTATCAAGTATGAAATGCAAGGTTTAACATGGTATCCTTGTTTGAGTAAAATGATGGCTTAATCATGGAGAAATATTGACAACAAGATGACAACATGGCCACGGGCATAACAGAAACTAACAACACAAATCCATAACATGAACATTGCCTCATGTTGAGGGCTTTAGAAATGAGCACAAGAATATGGTTATCATGAAAATGAGCATGAAGCAAGCATGAAAACAGCATGGAGCAAGCATAATGATGAGCATAGTAAGCAATACATGGCCATGGAAGAGGAGTAATAAAGATTACCTAGTGGAAGTTAGGTCCACTGCCTCTTGATTGTGGAGAAAATGGAAGAAGAGGACGCTGCTTTGATGCTTCAAGGACCTCAACTCAAGAGCTTGATGAAAACTGATATGTGACCTCTTTTCCTTGCTTGCAACGAAATTCCAATGCTTCCCTTCAGATTTAGGGTTTTAGGCTTAAATATGTGGGTCTAACATTCTTAATGGGCTCAAAAATGACTTGTTTTGGTTTATGAACAAAATGTGCATTTGGTAAGGTGGTGTTAGAAAGTTACTTATTTTGGCAAAGTTTAAGTGGGTGGAAATGTTACTGCATGGCCAAATGAGGTAACAAAAACGTGGGTTGTGTAATGCAGCATGGCTTGGTTGGTTTCGTTTGGCAAGAAAGCAGTCCAAAGGGGTGACTTTGAGGCCATGTAACTTGATGATCAAGTCACCAAATGATGAAATAATGCAAACAGTAGCAAGACCTCATGGAGCATAGCATGTTTCATGTTGAGCACAAGTTGAAATGATGAATGGAAAAAGGTGAAAAATGGCCCTCAAGATCATGTTGCACCATGCAAAACTGATTGGGCCAGTTTGGCCTAAAATCTGCCTAGAGAATCAAGTCATGGTGCCCATTTTAGGTGAATGTATCTCCCAAACCATGGATCCAAATGAGATGACTCAAAAAGGAGGTGAAAGAGGACATGGCAAGGTATAATTGTTGTTAAGAAAGTGTTTTCAATTGGTGCCTTGAAGTGCAAGAAAATTGGCCAAGACGTCTTGACAAACTTTGAAGATTTTGAGACTTAAAATTTTTTCTAAGTGTCCTAAAAATATGTCTCACTTTGACTAAGCATAACTTTCTCAATCTTGATCCAAATGGAGAAAACTTTATATTTCTAGAAAGCTTGGAACAAGAGGAACAACTTTCATGTTGGAGAAATTTTCAAATGGAGCTTTTATCTTGATGGAAAATGGGCTTAAAGTAGGTGCAACAATCATGAAAACTTGCCCTAAATGGAAAGTCAACCATTTCCAAATTAAGTAACTTTTCCAATTCCTGATTAAATGATGAATCCAAGATCCAACCTTGATCAAATTTCACATGTAGGCTCCCCTATGCATGGATTTTGAGATTCCACTCTCAAAATGTCAGGAGTTGACTTTTCTGGCCCTACAATTGACTTTTCCCAAACTGTCTGATTCCCGATTCCATTGATCAATTGAAGTACTTCTGGCTCAAATAAAGAGCTGATTTTTTGTATGTAGACCCTTGTGGACATATGGAGGGCCATGGAAAAAAGTTTCACCCAAAGAATCAGAAATAAACTGATTTTATACCAAACCCTAGTTTTAGGGCAAAATTGATCGGGAACTATTTGCCAATGGATCTTTCTGAGATAATTGTGAGTCTTCTTAGGCCAAGATGCCTCTCCAATCATGACATGGATGAGCTCCTCTACTTCCAGCCAAACATTTCCTGTTGCAGGTAGCCATGAAACCCTAATCTCCTGATTAAATCCAGATGAACACTCTGATAGCTCTGAATCCTTCACTGATGAATTGAGGACCATAATAAGATACCTGGAGCCCCCTGAGACCCTTGAGACTTGTATACTTAGAGAATGAAGTCCAATTTTCAATCTTGCTTTGTGTGGGCTCCCTCTGTTAAGGAGTGATTCAATCAAAACTTAATTCCCAAGTCACTAATGCAGTATGCAATGAGTATGACCTAGTATGATGCTAATGAAGTGTGAAACAAAATCCCATGCTTCCAGGAAAAAATGAAGGGTAAATTTTGGGGTATTACAGCTGCCCCTATTCAATCAACTTGAGACCTAAAAGGAAGATAGCAACGGCTTTCGCACTTTCGAGGTATCAAGGGATTGAATATAATAAAAGCCCGAAGATTTACACTGAATTGAAAAAATGAAGAATAATGCCTGTCAGAATCGGCAAAGAGGTGGTCTTGATCTGAACATCAACAAAGAATCTGTTTGGTACAGTGAGAGTCGGTCTGAACACCGAAAAAGGAATGTTAGCCTGAATACCAAAATAAATGGTAAAGCAGAAATAACCATGGCCTGAATGCCGCTCATCAATCTGAATACTGGAAATGACTTCGATCTGAGTATCAGAAGATACGAGGTTATCAAACATCAGTCTGAACACCGGGAAACTGGCCTGAGCGCCACTTCGGTCTGAATACCGGAAAAACTGGCCTGAATGCCACAAGTTGCATCGACCTGAACGTCGGAAACTTCTTCGATCTGAACATCGGAAAACTGGCCTGAACGCCACTTCGGTCTGAATACCGGAAACTGGCCTGAATGCCACAAGTTGCGTCGACCTGAACGTCGGAAACTTCTTCGATCTGAACATCGGAAAACTAGCCTAAATGCCACTTCGGCCTGAATACCGGAAACTGGCCTGAATGCCACAAGTTACGTCGACCTGAACGTCGGAAACTTCTTCGATCTGAACATCGGAAAGCTGGCATGAATGCCACTTCGGTCTGAATACCGGAAAACTGGCCTGAATGCCACTTCAGTCTGAATACCGGAAAACTTTCATGCCTGTCAGCATCGGCAGAAATAGGGAAAATGATAATTGAGGCGGCACCTGGGCCAACGACCCCTGCTGGGAATAATAAAGGATAAGTCTTGAACAACCTTTAGTCTGAGTACTGGAAACAAATTTTTAGCTTATCACTTGGGATACCGAGAATGTCTTATGCTTTACATGCGTATGTTTGAATTTTTTCAATGGCGTAATGCTCCATGAAAATGGAAATGCTACGCGATTTGGGACGATGCAATGCAATATGATTCTACATGCTGGGATGCGAAATGTTAGGTTAGAGATAACACCAAGTTGAGGCAAGGAATTCTGCTGGGGAAATGATCACAATCTTCTGGACCCAGGCAATGCTGTTAGAGATACACATCACAATGAACTTTGTAGGGAAATGACCAGCCACGTAGTGTTCTGTCAATAACAAAATACCGAGACTCTGACTGGGGAGAGAATGGCACTGGAAGCTTGCTGCTGAGGAAAACGACAGTGGTTCTGGAAACCATAATCTACGAGAGAGACGACTCAGCAGGGGAAGCAAACACCGATACAGTACCTAGATTCTGCTTCAAGGAAAGAGACCATGGATCAAGCGTCGAGATCATCGATCTGGCATCGAACTCTGAGGAGCAGCTGCTTCTGCTGGGAAGATACAGTCTGACACTGTCGACTCCACTAGGGATATACAGTCTGGAACTGTCAACTCTACTGGGGAGTGTATTGTCTGAAACACATGCTTGGGGAAGTACAGTAGTGAGAACCTGCTGGGGATTGGAGAATCCAATGCTTGGGCCAACTCTGTAGGGATAAGATACCAAGTACCAACTGTTGAAGAAAAACTTCCGTGATCATCTGCTAGGAATCTTAAGGAAATGCCCCGAGTGTACCTGTTCTGAATAGACGATCCAAATCACTTAAAATTTACAGCAATTTTAAATGTTTATTGAGCATGTACCTGTAAAGCTCTTATGTTTCATGATGCAATGTTTATCAAAAATTCGGACGTCATTTTTGCAAACAAAATAGTAAAATGAAAATGGTCACATAGATATACTGAATAACATGATTTTATTGACTGAATGGCCTCTGAATAGGCATTTACATCAGGAAGCAATCCCTAGAAAGAGGTAATTGCACAAAAGATAAAAACAGAAATTGATCTAATGAGCTTTCTGAAAAAGGTGACTGAACTGTTTCCTATCCTTCGGAAGTTTCCAGTTATCGACACGAGATGAGATTCAGAACTACTCAGAACGCAGTCATTCGCTTAATCCCTAACTTTTTCCTGGATCGCCCTTTCGGGTTTTCAATCCACCGAGATACCCATTTTTGCATAAGTTGCCTTTTCAGATTTTCAACTTACCGGGTGTACACTCTTTTCATTTTTAATCCCTAACTTTTGCCCGAACCTTTTTCATTTTCTTGGTTCGCCGGGATGCCCATTTTTTTTTGCCTGGACTATTCTTTTTATTGTCCAGCGGGTCTATTTTATGCGAAGTATTTTTTAACTGTGTCTGAGTTCACAGGGGAAGTGAAGTCTTCACCATCCATAGTTGCCAGCATTAAGGCTCCACCATCAAAAATCTTGGTGACAATATATGGTCCATCATAGTTAGGAGTCCACTTGCCCCTGTGATCTGTCTGAGGAGGAAGGATCCTTTTCAACACCAAATCTCCGACTTGGAAGCAACGAGGGCGCACTTTCTGATCAAAGGCTCTCTTCATCCGACTTTGATACAACTGCCCATGACAAATGGCTGCCATTCGCTTCTCTTCGATAAGACTCAACTCATTGAACCTTGTCTGAATCCATTCAACTTCGTCTAACTTAACATCCAACAGGACTCTTAGAGAAGGAATCTCCACTTCAACAGGTAGGACTGCTTCCATACCATACACAAGGGAGTAAGGGGTTGCCCCAGTCGATGTACGTACTGAAGTACGATACCCATGCAAGGCGAAGGGTAGCATCTCATGCCAATCTCTGTACGTAACGACCATCTTCTACACAATCTTTTTTATGTTCTTATTTGCTGCCTCAACAGCACCGTTCATCTTAGGAAGATAAGGGGAAGAATTATGATGCTGAATGTTGAAGTTCTTGCATAACTCCTTCATAATTTTGTTATTGAGATTAGAACCATTATCAGTAATGATTCTTTCGGGAATCCCATAACGATAAATGATTTCCTTCTTAATGAATCGGGCAACCACATGTCTGGTGACCTTCGCAAATGACGCTGCTTCGACCCACTTGGTGAAATAGACGATGGCAACAAGGATGAAGCGATGCCCATTAGAAGCAGTCGGCTCAATCTTTCCAATCATATTAATGCCCCACATAGCAAACGACCACGACGAAGACATCACATTCAGAGGATTTGGCGGCATATGCACCTTATCAGCATAAATCTGACATTTATGACACTTCCGAGCATATTTGAAACAATCAGATTCCATGGTCATCCAGTAATAACCCGCTCTCAACAATTTCTTAGCCATTGCATTTCCACCGACATGAGTACCGAAGGAGCCTTCATAAACTTCCTGCATTAACATGTCCGCTTCGTGTCTATCCACGCATCTGAGCAAAACCATGTCGAAGTTCCTCTTATACAGCACATCGTCTTTGTTCAAGAAGAAACTGCCTGCCAATCTTCTCAAAGTCTTTCTATCATTGTTGGATGCCCTTGCAGGGTACTCTTGATTCTTCAGAAAGCACTTGATGTCGTGATACCAGGGCTTGTCATCAACTACCAGTTCAGCAGCAAACACATACGCAGCTCTATCAAGGCGCATAACATCAATCCTAGGAACATAGTTCCAACGAATCACCTTGATCATGGAGGATAGAGTAGCAAGAACATCTGCCATCTGGTTCTCATCATGAGGTATGTGATACAACTTTATTGTTGTGAAGAAAGTCAATAGTCTTCTCGTGTAATCTCTGTAGGGGACCAGATTAGGCTGGAGAGTATTCCAATCACCATTCACTTGATTGATCACTAGAGCTGAATCTCTGAAGATGTCCAGGGTCTTGATCCTCAGATCAATGGCTTGCTCAATACTCAAGATACATGCCTCATACTCAGCTTCATTATTGGTGCACTCAAAAGTCAGGCGCGCGGTGAAAGGCATGTGGGCACCTTTCGGAGTGGTAATGACTGCACCAATTCCACTTCCTTTGGCATTGACGACCCCATCAAACATTAAAGTCCATTTTTCATCTGGATCAGGTCCCTCCTCAACAACTGGCTCTTCACAGTCTTTCATCTTGAGGAACATGATCTCTTCATCCGGAAAATCAAACTTCATCGGCTTATAATCATCAATCGGCTGCTGAGCAAGATAGTCTGACATAATACTCCCTTTGATGGCTTTCTGGGATGTATACTAGATGTCGTACTCTATCAGTACCATTTGCCAACGAGCAACCCTTCCGGTAAGAGCTGGCTTCTCAAATATATACTTGACTGGATCCATTTTGGAGATCAGTAAGGTTGTGTGAGTCAGCATGTATTGTCTCAATCGCTTAGCAGCCCATGCAAGTGCACAACATGTCTTTTCAAGCATTGAGTATCTCGACTCGCAATATGTGAACTTTTTACTCAGGTAGTAGATGGCATGCTCTTTCCTACCTGTCTCATCGTGTTGACCGAGAACACAACCCATGGAATTATCAAGTACTGTCAAATACATAATCAGCGGTCTCCCTGGGACTGGAGGCATAAGGATTGGAGGATTCTGCAAATACTCTTTTATCTTTTCGAAAGCCCTTTGGCAATCATCAGTCCACCTGATAGCCTGATCTTTTCTTAACAATTTGAATATTGGCTCATACGTAGCTGTTAGGTGAGAGATGAAACTTGCAATGTAGTTCAACCTCCCTAAGAAACCAAGGACTTGTTTTTCTATTCTTGGCTCAGGCATTTCTTGTATCGCTTTCACTTTGGCAGGATCCACCTCAATCCCTTTTTCACTAACAATAAAACCCAGCAGTTTTCCAGATCTCACCCCGAAAGTACACTTGTTTGGATTAAGCCTCAGCTTGAATTTCCTCAAACGCTCAAACAGTTTCTACAAATTCACCAAATGTTCTTCTTCTGTCTGAGATTTGGCAATCATATCATCAACATAAACCTCGATTTCATGATGAATCATATCATGGAAAAGAGTTACCATAGCTCATTGATATGTTGCCCCAGCATTTTTCAGACCAAACGGCATCACCTTGTAGCAGAAGGTGCCCCATGGGGTTATGAAAGTTGTCTTCTCCATGTCTTCTGGTGCCATCTTAATCTGATTATAGCCAGAAAAGCCATCCATGAAGGAGAATACCGAGAACTAAGTCGTGTTATCCACCAAAACATCGATGTGAGGTAATGGGAAATCATCCTTAGGACTAGCTTTGTTCAGATCCCGGTAGTCGACACACATCCGTACCTTTCAATCCTTCTTAGGTACTGGAACGATATTTACAACCCATGGCGGATAATTTGTAACCGCTAGAAACCCTGCATCCAACTGTTTTTGCACTTCTTCCTTTATCTTGACAGCCATCTCTAGTCTCGTTCTTCTGAGCTTCTGCTTGACCGGAGGACAATCCTCTTTGAGAGGCAAACAGTGCACCACAATGTCTGTGTCAAGCCCTGGCATGTCCTGATAAGACCAAGCAAAGATGTCAACATACTCTTGCAGCAATTCAATCATCCCCTTCTTCACATTATCTTCCAAAGCAGCCCCTATCTTGATTTCTCTCTTGACGTCCTCGATGCCGAGATTAATCACTTCAACAGACTCTTGATGCGGTTGAATGACCCTTTCCTCCTGTTTTAATAACCTGGCAAGTTCTTCAGGGAGTTCACAGTCTTCATCACCCTCTTCTTCAGCTTGAAAGATTGGATTTTCAAAGTCGAAGCGAGCCATAGCAGAACTGTTATCAATAGGATCCGGTGACGTGCATCTGCATGAGTGATGGTATGTGCTTATGAGTGTGAACAATGAGTGAAAACTAAACAAAACATTGCCAAATATTTTTTTTGATTTTTGAAAACTGCAAAAATAGAAAGACAGCGAACAAAATATTTGAATGCAAAAAGACGTCCTTTATTTATGATAAAAAATGCAGGTATTCACATAGATGAGCCCTACAATGAGTCATTACGCCCTGGGCGGAACGTAAGACTTGGATATGCACAAATGAACAAAGAAAATTACTCTTCAAGAAGAGTTACTTGGATAATCTCTTCAGAAGACCAGTTATGGAGAACTTCACCTGGGACCCTTGGACGCACCCAGTTGTCAATGTCGCAATCACTATCCCCATCTTCTTCGTTGATTGCAGAGATCTGGCCATACTGGATGATGCCAGCACTAGAGAAAGTAATCGGCCCCTGACGAGTCTGAGGCGTTGAAGTTGTAGAAGTCAAAGCTGGCTGATACCCAATCCCGAACTTGTCTTCCTTTACAGGTAAATCCAACAGACGTCCCCAACCGGGAGCAACACCTGAATTTACCAAGGCCTGCGCTTGCTTGAAGGACGAAATAGAGGCACCCGCTTTAACCTCTTCCACTGGAGCTGCATCCTTGACTTGAACTGCCTCAAAGGCCTGGCACAGGGTCTCATGAATTTCACCTTCTACCTCTACATACTTGAATGTAGACAGGTGACTGACCAGAATATCCTCCTCACCACAGACAGTGATAATTCTTCCGTTGACCGGGAACTTGATCTTCTGATGCAAGGTTGAGGAGACTGCCCCAACATTGTGGATCCAAGGATGACCCAACAAGCAGCTATACGAAGGACTGATATCCATCACATAGAAGACGGTGTTGAAGGTTTGTGATCCGATATGAATTGGCAATTCTACCTCTCCAAACACCGACCTCTTAGAACCATCGAAGGCTTTCACCACAAGATCGGAAGGCTTCAAGATCAAACCTTCTACTTCTAACCTTGACAGGGATCTCTTGGGTAGCACATTGAGAGAGGAACCTGTATCCACCAGGACATGGGATAACACAGTGTCTTTGCATTCCATCGAGATGTGTAAAGCCTTGTTATGATTGCGTCCAGCTGGTGTCAAGTCAGAATCAGTAAAACCCAACCCGTTGCTTGCATGAACATTTGCAACGATCCCTTCTAGTTGGTTTACTGAGATCTACTAAGGCACATATGCAGCATTAAGGACCTTCAGAAGTGCCTCCCTGTGTGCCTCCGAACATAGCAGGAGTGAGAGAATAGATATCTTAGACGACGTCTGAATCAACTGATCGACTACCTTGTAGTCGCTTTTCTTTATGATCCTTAAGAGCTCGTCCGCATCCTTCGCGAAAGCAGGCTCAAAGCTAGCCTGTGCTGCAGGGGTACCCTCATTCACAACTTGCTTGCCTTTGGACTTCGCCACGGCGTCAACACTATTAGGTTGGGTAACTGGTGGTGAGAACAGTCTACCACTTCTGGTGAATCACCCGATTCCACCAACATTGTCCACTGCAGGATCTTTTATTTCGACTCCAGATTCAGATTTCTGATCCTGCACCTCTTCTACTTTAAGTGGTTGCTCCACTCCATGATCATGCGTGTACACACTCCCCCCGTAATGCCAAGGAATGACCCTTTCGCTGGTGAAAGGTAAAGGACCAGGGGTCGTGATGGTCATAGTGGATGGTCGCACTGGTGGTAACGGTTGCGCTACTGGCACATTGATCTGAGCGGTCGGGTAGAAAATTGTGATAGTGGCAACGTCACAGTCATACTCAAAAATATTATTTATTGAAGTACAAACATCCGAAACATCGGAATCAAGTTCAACAAATACATCAGAATCAACCACAATGTTTGGAATATCAGCAACAACATCAGAAAAATTAATTACATCATCAGGAATTACAAGATCAATAGGAACAACATTTGTAAATTCATCAACGACAATGGCATCTTCAGACAAGAGAGGATTAGCATCTTGATTCTCAACAACCCCTTCAACAGACTCTTGGGCAGATAGGTCTTCGGCTTGGAGGATACCATCGTCAAGCAAGACCTGGATACCCTGTTGTAGCTTCAAACAACCTTCACTCTGTGCAACACAACCCAAACAACCGCTCCCGCAACCGGGGAAAACATCTGCCTTTAGCAAGTATTCTTTGATTTCCAACAACGGAGTCTTCAGTTTCAACACATCCTTGACGGATTTGGCTTCTCCTTCGACCATGTTAACATTTGCCCCACCATGCTGCGGTATGGGATTGTTGACAACATTAGGAGCCGGCGCAAAGTTAATGGCCTTCGAATCAATGAGGTCCTGAACTACGTGCTTAAAAGCTTTGTAGTTCTCAATAGTGTGACCAGGTGCCCCAGAATGGAAATTACACCTAGCATTGGCGTCATAACCCACTGGCAGTCTGCCAATAGGAGGAGCCAAAGTGCGTAACTGAACAAGTTGCAACTGCTGAAGGTTGGGAAGCAACTGGGCGTATGACATCAGAAGAGTGTCGAAACGCCTATCCATCATCCTCTGTCTCTGTTGGTAGGCAGGTCGGTTACCCGGTTGTTGTTGGTATTGATTTTGTTGACGTTGAGGTTGTTGTTGTTGCATTGGTGCCGCAGCCGGAATGGTCACAGCTGCAACATAGGGTTGCTGATGGTAATTCTGGAAATTATTCATGCGGTTACCCCTGCTTTGATAAGAAGATATGGCATTTGTATTTCCTTCTCTCCTCTTTTGTCCTCCAATGAACGGCTGCTTCGTCCCTGATGATGATCCAACCCCACTTTGGATCTTACACGTCTTCAAGTAGTTCTTCACCCTCTCACCGGTGGAGACCACATCAGCAAAATTGGAGGCGTTGCAACCCACCAGACGCTCCAAGTAAGACCCGGGAAGTGTATTCATGAACATGTTGGCCATCTCCTTCTCCAACATAGGAGGCTGAACACGGGAAGTCGTCTCTCTCCAGCGTTGAGCATACTCTTTGAAGCACTCATTGCTCTTGAGAGACATATTCTAGAGTTGAATCCTGTCAGGTGCAATATCCGCGTTGTACTGATATTGCTTCACAAAAGCCTCAACCAAGTCTCTCCAGTAGCGAATATGGGCTCTGTCCAGCCTCATATACCATTCCAAGGATGCCCCAGCTAGACTGTCCTGGAAGAAGTACACGAGCAGCTTCTCATCATCAGAATATGCAACCATCTTGCAGAAGTAATCTTGCACATGAGTCTTCGGGCAAGAGTTGCCATTGTATTTATCAAAAACGAGGAGTCTGAACTTTGGTGGGACTCTCACACCTGGGACCAGCCCCAAGTCAGCAACATCCACACCAAGAGCATTCTACCCTTCCACGGCCTTCAATCTCTCTTCCAATCTCCTAAACATAGGGTCCACACCATGGCCTATTCCGAAGTCTTCCTGAAGCAGGGTGAACTGATCCTCCTGATCATCATGGATGGGTTGTTGATCAGGGTTGACACGTGGGATAGGGATAGGCCCCGGTCCATTGGGTCCATTGGTTTCTCCAGTTGGAGGATCAATTACCATCTCCGGTTGAGTTGCAGGGGGATTCCTTTGCATCAATTGTATAAGCTCCTGCTGTCCCAGAGCCACTCCTTGAACCACGTCCATGAACTGATTCATGCGAATCCTCATCTCAGCGAGCTCTGCATGTAGGCCTTCCATTGCTCTGCGTTGATTCCTTCTAGTACCGTATCGGTGAATGCCTGAGTCAGCTATCCTGCTAGTGGAACACCAAACAATATGAGAACACTGCGGCGGTACCTGTTATGCAAGTGCAGTGACATGTTTATCAATTCCAAAGGGTATTCTACCCCTTGATTCCAGTCTCACATCAGATAAAAAGTGCAAGAAGACCGAGCTGTGGACAAACTTCTGAGACCAAGATGCAATAAAGAGAAACCGTCATACAAACGAGTTCAAAGAGAAGGGCCTTAGCCAACAGTGCATCAAAAAAGGATCTCCACAACAAGCATGTGGATCATCACTACAAAGCCACAAAGAAACTCAACAAGTAAGAAGAGGAACAAAAATCAGGAATCAGCCTCCTGTATACACCCCATAAGGACTGCTCCTAACTTCAGCCAGCAGTGCCACCGTGTCAGGATAATCTGGAGATTCTGTCAAATGTCGGATAAGAAAATTCCTCTTGTGAATAAACCCATCCAATTCTTTGATGTGCTCTATGTAATAATCCCCATCATCCTCCCTGAATACCTCTTCAAGTCTAGATTTCTTCAAACCCGCCAGCACCTTGAGTTCTTCAATCTGTTCTTGAGCCTTGTCGAGTTGATCTGTGATGTAACCATTAGTTGTACGGGCACACAGGAGCTCATTGTTCTTCTCCTTCAGCAGAGTCTTCAACTTCTCCATCTGATCAGTCAATTGGGCCACCATCTCCTCCTCTTTCGCCTTCCGAGAAGCTGAAAATGCATCCCATTGCTCTTGCCACCCAGCTAACTTACCACGGGAATCTGTTAACTGCTGCTTGACTCACCTCAACTCAGAACTGGATGACCCCAAGGCTTTTTCAGTCTTCCTGAAGAAGTTCACCTCCACAACCAATTTCTTTTTCGCTTCCTCTTGCAATCTGATAGCTTCCCCCTTCTGATATTCTGCCTCATGGTATAGATGCATACAGTCTTGCAATTTCACACGCAACTCTGAGTTTTCAGTTTGAAGTTCCTCCATGGCATTCTTCAATTTGTCATACTCCTCTCGGCTCACCATTATTATCTGCTCAGGAGTAGGTGGATACAAAGGTTCTTCAATAGGAAATGGCAGACTAAACTCTTCGACTCTTCCCCGAAGCCAATCTTCATACTGAGGATAAGTTCTGCAATCCCCTTTTCCAAGCACAATCCTGCCTCTCTTGATTACCTTGAGCCATGCCTCAGCCGCCTTATGGGATACAATCAGATCAGATGAAGAGTGGAAAAACAGAGATTCTTCCACATCTTTTTCCAAAGGCGGAGTTTTTAAAGCATACCCAAACTGTCTGACTTCCAGAGAAGGATTATAGTTGATTCCTTCTCTTCTTCTTACCAACGGCACATTCGGGAAATTTCCACAACTGTGAATAATATCCGCCCGAAGCAAAATCCGGTCAGACCACCAAGAAATATCTTTAGCTCTTATCCCCATCAATCTCTTCGACCAACTTAACGAGTCCTTGAAATCAATGAACGCTCCTGACTTGGGTAGGTGAGAATTGAACCACTTATGAAACAAGGGCATACAACAATTCACCAATCCTCCTCTTCTATTCTCATTCCTGTGATGCATTGAATGCAAGAAATCTCCCAGCAAGGTCGACACTGGATTTGCCAACACGAAGAGGCGTATTGCGTCTCAGTCCACAAATTTTACAACATTAGGGAACAAGACAATCCTGTATACACAAAGAGCCAACACATCATTGAAACATCTCCAATCACCATCTTCAAGCTTCTTCTTGGCTTCTCCCACTAAGAAACTCAGATGAAAAACACTGACTCCTCCTTTCTGACACATATTAGACTCCAAGACTGAATTCCCCAAATATGTGGCTGAAGCAACCATGCTGAGATCGGGAAGAAACTCGGAACTGTAGAATAGCAACTGCGGCTTGATAGGAACTCTGAGAAAATTGGCAATCTCCTCCAAAGTAGGGACCAAGATATAATCCGGGAATGTAAAACACCTCAATGGAGGGTCATAGAACTGCAGCAGTGTAAAGAGAGCATCGTGTTGATCTTTGGAGAGAACCGTAACGAAACTTAAAATCAACCCGTAATCCTTCTGGAATCTTTCTAGAGAATCTTGATCCATTAACTTCATTAGCTGTTGAATGGGATCCAAACAAACCACAGGAAACTTGTAGGCGACATGTCTCTTTCTGCCAATATCCATCTCAGGAGAACCAAAAAACCCCGACTAGAATCAAGAAGAAGATATAAACCCCTGGGAATAGATAAACATGTGTTAAATGATGTGAATGCAAAATGATGTGATGCAATGCAGTGACATAGGAATCAGGATTGCTGTATCTGCTTGAACAACTGTCAGGTCGCACTGTTTGAACAGAAAACCACTGAGGAACATATAAGAGATCAAAGCTCAGCTTCAACAAGAATACCAGAAAACCGGGTTAGTTGAAGGTTAAGGCTTCCTGAATTTAGCCCGCCCCTCACTGGTAGGTTCTAAGAACAGAAGTTCGTCAGCTTCTAGCCCTTTAGTCGGAAATAATACGTTTACACTGAAGGTTTGGCATTATTACGAGACAAAAGACCTCCATTAACTCCCCTCAACAGGACATCCTAAAAGCAAGTTCCCAGCCTCGGGGTCCTCGGATTGAGCAACGAGAATGCGCCCACCAGAGCTAACATAACCGCGTCTCGGAGGAGTGGCCTTAACTGAGTCCTCGGGAAATGGTCACCAAAGTCGACGATTTCTAAAGGAACATCCTGTCGTTACGGAACACCCGTAGGACAGTATATATCCAAAAGAAACCTCATCTGGGTGTGGGTCTTCATGAACGACTTAACATAGCAACATGCTACGCAAGCCTCATGAATATCCACTCTAAGACCTGTGTGTATGCTTAAGCCTGGGTAGTGGGCTTATCTCTCATAGAACAACCCATCCCAACAAACAACCAACCCCACAGATCCAACAGATACAACAATCATATGTACACAATGCAATAAGATAAAGCAGATAAATGCTGAAAGTAAATAACTGTACAAAAGAATAAACACCCAACAAACAAGAAAACTCAAAAGCTAGGAGGGACTCGCATAGGGAAACCGTATGTCCCCAGCAGAGTCGCCAGCTGTCGCAACGATGCGAAAAAACAACAACCGGCGAAGAAAGAAACAGAAGAGTCGCCACCGTTCGCTATTTATCCCAAAGGAGGGAAAGGAAATGATCAAAGAAAACCTAAAGAGAAGGAAAAGACAAGGTCTCGTAACCAAATCTTGGGTTCGGGAGTCGATTATGCGAAGGGAAGGTATTAGCACCACTACGCATCCGTAGTACTCTACGGGATCCACTCTTGTTGTTCTCGTCTAAAGGGTGTATGTATATCTAAAGTACTATTTGCTAAAAGAAAGTCAAAAGAAAATAACTCGCAAAGATGTCGCATCCATTGCCTACGTATCTCATCTGAGTATGAGAATCAGAGTCTTCGTAGCTCACTAAGACATCGCGTCTTATGCCTACGTATCTCATCTGGAATGAGAATCAGAGCAAAACGTAGTTCAGCTAACTACGGGAACAAAGGGTCTCGATTGCAACTAGGGCAAGAGAAAGGGAAGGTCTCGATCGCAACGAGGGCGAAATAAAAGAATCACAACAAGGGCAAAAACAAGCAAGGATTAGTTGTTAGTCGTTAGTCAAAAAACTCGGCAAGACATCGCATCTCGTGCCTACGTATCTCATCGGAACATGAGAATCAGAGTTATCGTAGTTCGCCTAACTAGGGGTTAAGGATTGTCATCTGAACATGGACTTACAAAAGAGGACACCAGCTGTGTCAAAGGAAAGTGGGCAATGTGTTAAACATCCTAGCAATTGGTGTCGCAGCTCGCTGAATCGAGTCTTAGGCAGTTACCTCTTTGCAATAGAACGGACTGACATATGCCACAAGATCGGAGACGCACGGAAGGTCTAAAAAGTGGGGAAGCTCTGCCCTTGAGTTGTCATGCAATGTGGACCTATATGTTAGGATTTACAAAGGGAACATCTACCTAATGTTAGCATGCAAAGAATAAGGGAATTCTACCTATGTTGTCATACAAAGGGTTCTACCTAATGGGTGCTACCTAAACGGAACAAGAATCGACGGATGGAGCAAGGAGAGGAGCCACGGATAAGGGTAGATGGTGATGCCTCAAGAAATCGACTTATAGGAGGTAGATGGCGATGCCTGAAGCAATCGACTTACAAGAGAAATGGCGATGCCTGAGGCAATCGACATACAAGAGGATGGATGAATACGTGCTGGTTCTGTTAAGTTTTGAAAGTGATTACTCGACATTGGATCGAGCTTTTGATCTTATTTTGAAATGATTATCGAATGTTCGTTTTAATTCTTGTATTAACAGATGAATAAAGAATGAAAGAATAAATATTATACACTTCATGGGAGATGGGTACATTTGTTATGAATGGGGATGGTTCATGGCAATCAAACAATAAGAATATATGCCTCAATCATCATACAAGTAGGCAACAGTTAATCAAACAAATCAGATAAGAAAACATATGTATAATCAAATCCAAGAATCAAAGAATGAAATAACGGAGCATAAATAAGGTATGGGAAGTATGAACATGTTAAACAATCAAGCAATGTTAAGCATGGATGAAAGAAACAAGCATAACAAATGACAGATGAATCAGACAGATGAAAAGAATGCACAAAAGGGTTCACTGAATAATTAAATCAGGAAATGAGGTAAGGACCAAATAAAATCAAGATAAAAGGCCTCTAATAGAAGGCATATGAGATGAACAAGGGAGGATCAAAATATCTCTTCAATTGCCATAAGCAATCCCTAAGTCAAACATCAATCATAAAGAAGTCAACTGAAAATTCAAGCTGACTTAATAAATAGCAAATTACTCAAGAAAATCATGAAAAATTAAACTAGATAAGGTGGGGTCAGGACATCATCATCCCCCCAAAACATTTCAAAAATAATGAAAATTAGTGCATGAATTAATTGAAACAAAATAGAAGGTCAAACCAAAAGTCAACCAACAAGACTAGGTTAAAAATAAATACTAAATAAATAGCAAATTAATCAAGAAAATTATGAAAAATTAAACTAAATAAGGTGGGGTTAGGACATCATCATCTCCCAAAAATATTTCAAAAATAATGAAAATTAGTGCATGAATTAATTGAAATAAAACAAAAGTCAAACCAAAAGTCAATTAACAAGACTAGGTTAGAAATAAATCAGGAATAAATAGAAAATGTGAAATAAAAATTCCAAGAAAAAGTTAAGTTGACCATGGGACAGTGGTCAACCTTCATCCCAAAAATCAGAAGCTAAAAATAATTTTAAGTCATAAAAATAAAATCAAGAATTAAAGGTATGCTTAAAAGAACCACTTGGAGTGAATAATTAAAATAAAATATTAACATTAAATAAATACGAAAATAAAAAATAAATTAAATTAAATAAGGCATCAAGAAATGTGGAAAATATTTTTGGGGATTTTTATGAATAAAGAAAATATTTTTTATTAGTTAAAATCAAAACAGAATAAAAATAAGAATTAAAAAATGAACATGAAAGAGGGGGTGCATCAAGACTTTGGACTGAACTGAAAAAAAAGTGAGGCGCTGATTGGGCCTTGAGCGTGGGGGTGTGAAAAGCGAAAAGTGGAAGGCCCATGATCCAAATCAAATATTTAGGGCGTGACAGACTAAAATAACATTTTATTTTTTAAAAAACCATGTGACATGCATCAACCGGTCACATTCCATTTAAGTGACTACAGGACAAAATAGCATGCACGGCCAGGATTAAAATGGCACGCTGGATCTAACGGTTCTAGAGATGAAACGCGGTCATCTTCTTCCTCAAACCAAACCCTAATGCCATAACCATGCAGAAACGTGAAAATCCAGTGGTTTTTGCTCAACTTCCACTCAAGAATGTGCATGCCATAGTGCACCAAACAACACGAAATAAAACCCAGTTATCAAGTATGAAATGCAAGGTTTAACATGGTATCCTTGTTTGAGTAAAATGATGGCTTAATCATGGATAAATATTGACAACAAGATGACAACATGGCCACGGGCATAACAGAAACTAACAACACAAATCCATAACATGAACATTGCCTCATGTTGAGGGCTTCAGAAATGAGCACAAGCATATGGTTATCATGAAAATGAGCATGAAGCAAGCATGGTAAACAACATGGAGCAAGCATAATGATGAGCATAGTAAGCAATACATGGCCATGGAAGAGGATTAATAAAGATTACCTAGTGGAAGTTAGGTCCACTGCCTCTTGATTGTGGAGAAAATGGAAGAAGAGGATGCTGCTTTGATGCTTCAAGGACCTCAACTCCAGAGCTTGATGAAAACTGATATGTGACCTCTTTTCCTTGCTTGCAACGAAATTCCAATGCTTCCCTTCAGATTTAGGGTTTTAGGCTTAAATATGTGGGTCTAACATTCTTAATGGGCTCAAAAATGACTTGTTTTAGTTTATGAACAAAATGTGCATTTGGTGAGGTGGTGTTAGAAAGTTACTTATTTTGGCAAAGTTTAAGTGGGTGGATATGTTGCTGCATGGCCAAATGAGGTAACAAAAACGTGGGTTGTGTAATGCAGCATGGCTTGGTTGGTTTGGTTTGGCAAGAAAGCAATCCAAAGGGGTGACTTTAAGGCCATGTAACTTGATGATCAAGTCACCAAATGATGAAATAATGCAAATAGTAGCAAGACCTCATAGAGCATAGCATGTTTCATGTTGAGCACAAGTTGAAATGATGAATGGAAAAAGGTGAAAAATGGCCCTCAAGATCATGTTGCACCATGTAAAACTGATTGGGCCAGTTTGGCCTAAAATTTGCCTAGAGAATCAAGTCATGGTGCCCACTTTAGGTGAATGTATCTCTCAAACCATGGATCCAAATGAGATGACTCAAAAAGGAGGTGAAAGAGGACATGGAAAGGTATAATTATTGTGAAGAAAGTGTTTTCAATTGGTGCCTTGAAGTGCAAGAAAACTGGCCAAGAAGTCTTGACAAACTTTGAAGATTTTGAGACTTACAAATTTTTCTAAGTGTCCTAAAAATATGTCTCACTTTGACTAAGCATAACTTTCTCAATCTTGACCCAAATGGAGAAAACTTTATATTTCTAGAAAGCTTGGAACAAGTGGAACAACTTTCATGTTGGAGAAATTTTCAAATGGAGCTTTTATCTTGATGGAAAATGGGCTTAAAGTGAGTGCAACAATCATGAAAACTTGCCCTAAATGGAAAGTCAACCATTTCCAAATTAAGTAACTTTTCCAATTCCTGATTAAATGATGAATCCAAGATCCAACCTTGATCAAATTTCACATGTAGGCTCCCCTAGGCATGGATTTTGAGATTCCACTCTCAAAATGTCAGGAATTGACTTTTCTGGCCCCACAATTGACTTTTCCCAAACTGTCTTATTCCCGATTCCATTGATCAATTGAAGTACTTCTGGCTCAAATAAAGAGCTGATTTTTTGTATGTAGACCCTTGTGGACATATGGAGGGCCATGGAAAAAAGTTTCACCCAAAGAATCAGAAATAAACTGATTTTATACCAAACCCTATTTTTAGGGAAAAATTGATCGGGAACTGATTGCCAATGGATCTTTCTGAGATAATTGTGAGTCTTCCTAGGCAAAGATGCCTCTCCAATCATGACATGGATGAGCTCCTCTACTTCCAGCCAAACATTGCTTGTTGCAGGTAGCCATGAAACCCTAATCTCCTGATTAAATCTAGATGAACACTCTGATAGCTCTGAATCCTTCACTGATGAATTGAGGACCATAATAAGATACCTGGAGCCCCCTGAGACCCTTGAGACTTGTATACTTAGAGAATGAAGTCCAATTCTCAATCTTGCTTTGTGTGGGCTCCCTCTGTTAAGGAGTGATTCAATCAAAACCTGATTCCCATGTCACTAATGCAGTATGCAATGAGTATGACCTAGTATGATGCTAATGAAGTGTGAAACAAAATCCCATGCTTCCAGGAAAAAATGAAGGGTAAATTTTGGGGTATTACATATGGTAAATTTATCCATTGATCATCTTCCATACTTTGCATCAGTGATAAGTTATCCCCTGATGCGCCATATTTTGAATCTATTGACCTAGGGATATATAATCTTTAAGTGTTGGCTCATCTTGTTCATAATACCAAATTAACCTAACTTCACTAAATTTTGATTACCACTAACCTTTTGTTATTGTTATTGTCATTATTATATTCATTGTTATTCACTTTTATGTCATTTACATTGAAGTACTCATTATCATTATCATTATGCAAATTCATTATACATACTCTATCATTTGTCTTTACTTTATTGTTACCATTATATTTAAAAGCAACAAAAACATGATAGCATTATAAGACCAAAAAAAGTCCATTTCACTTCCCCACTTGGACTTAGAGGATCTTATCCTAGGACCTTTTCTTGGAGACCTTTTCCATTACCTTTGTGATACTTTGTAAACTTTGAGTTTCATCTGTACTTACATACCTGTTGTAAGAATGGCATCATGGCACTACCTTATGGGAACATGTTTGTAAGACCATTATCTTTTGTTGAGCTTAGGTCACTCTTTGCACACAAGGATTTATCTTGGACTACCTTACAATGAGACCCTTTATTTTCTTGTTGGTTACTTTGCATTCAAGTTGCATTAGCCAAAAGTGGTGCAAAATGAGTGCCATGATCTACCTTACATGTATTATGTGGCATGAGCCTTAAGTGTTACAGAATGAGTGAGAATGAAGCATTCCTACCCTCACTCTGATTATTTTGTATGCAAGACGTTTGGCTTGTTGTCTAAAATATTCACCTCCTCCCTTATTCAAGGTAAAATCAACTTAACTCATGAAACCTAATTTTTATGCCTTAGGGCACACATCCCGAAAACCCTTTTCTCAAAGGTAAAATCAATCAACACACAAACATTTTCTACTCCGAGCTACGGATCTCTGATTCCTCATCTCCGATGAGTGATACATAGGCATAAGGGCCACAATCCTTTCCGAGCATAACTAATAAAAAAACCTAAACCCCCTCTCCTTCACACACTTTCTTTTAAAAATAAAAAAATAATCGTGATAAATCTCGGCATACGTAAACAACCCAAATGGTTTCCATGGAGTACCATGGACGTGAAGGGTGCTAATATCTTCCCCCTGTGTAACCGACTTCCCAACCCAAGTCTCGGTCGCGAGACAAATTCCTTATCTCTTTTTTCCTGCGCTTCCCATGCACGTCTCTTTTTCTGAGGGTTTTATCGACTATTTCCCCTCGCCTCTCCGATAGAGGCATATAAATAAAATTCGGTGGCGACTCTTCTGATTTTGCCTTCGATAGGAAATTCATCAGTCTCGACTTTGTTATCGTGAAATCCCAGTAGCGACAACATCAAGATGTCATCAATGAACACAACCATAAACTGATTTAAGTACAAATGGAATATTCTTGTCATGTACTCCACGAACACTCCAGGCACATTAGACACACCAAACGACATCACTGAATACTTATAGTGACCATACCTTGTTCTAAATGTAGTCTTCAGAATATATTCTAGTTTCACATGAATCTGATTATAACCCGAACACAAATTGATCTTAATAAACACACAAGCACCAACCAAGTGATCCATTATATCATCAATCCTCGGAAGTGGATAATTATTCTTGATTGTCACTTTATTCAGTTGTTGGTAATCAACACACAACCTCATGTTATCATCTTTCTTCTTGACTAACAACACTAACGCTCCTGATGGAGATACACTCGGTTAAACAAGCATCTTCCCAAGTAACTCTTTCAATTGCTTCTTCAGTTTACTCAACTCTGAAGCAGACATTCTACAAGTAGCTATCAACAGAGGACTAGTATCGGGTACTAAGTCTATAGCGAACTCAACTTTGCACTTCGACGACAAATCACTAATGTCATATGGGAACACTTCAGGAGACTCACACACCACGTGTAGATCTGTAATTATTCTCTCTCTTCCCTCACTCAAGGACGCGAACACCATGAAAACTTGAGTACTCTCAATCAAGGACATCTATACTTGTCTCGCGATCATGAAACTCGACTTCGTATTCTCTTCGGATTCAACAAACATCGTTGATTTATCAAAATAATTGATAAACAAACAGTTGAAATCCAAAAAATTCATTCCCAAAATAACATCAAGTTAACTTAGAGGGAAACATATTAAGTTAATCCTAAGATCTCGCCCAAAATTGCCAATGGAAAAATCAAACACACCAATTAAGTAGTCACCGAACCATTGGTTGGTGTATCAATGACCATGCCACCACTCATAGTAGACACTTTTAAATTCAATCTTGTTACACACTCAGCAGATCTAAACTTTGAATCTTCCTCTTCCAACTTATGAAACAACATTGACTCATCAATCAACCTGCACTATTGCAATTAACGACAAGCTGAACCAACACTCCACACTTGAAACACCTCAGAGAAGCATAAGCTTCTCCCCCACTTGTTTCAATCTCGCTCCTTCCGAAAAACTCTAAGAAAAACAAATGAGCACCGATAGTGTTTCACACACATGCCGCATAATAGTGTATACATATCATGACAAAACCTGGTCGGATGGACCGACCCGCTCTGTTACCACTATGTAACATCCTAATTCTTAAAACTTATTTAAAAAGATTTACATGACAATTTAAGGTGTCGCCAACTCTTGAGAATGTATCAAGTGTGAGTAGTGTGGGTAATATTCTCACATTGGTTAGAAATATGGAGACTTGAGCATTTATAAGTGATAGAACCCACCCACATATCACCTTAAGGTTTTAGGTGAATATGTGGTGTGTCTCTCACAAAGGTGTTGCTCCAAAAATAAGAAGTCCCACAATGTTCAATGCTCCCTATTGAAAAACTCCCCCAACAAATGGTATTAGAGCCTTTCATTTGAGAAAGGCACCGACTTAGTTGTATCAAAAGTCAACGGTGCCAGTGTGGTGAATAAGAAATGTTATGTTGAAGAGTGTCAACAACGTCGGTGTGGTGAATAAGAAACGTTCCGTGCAGTACAAGAGTCATCCAAACGGGCATTTTCTAGCAAATCTTCTGATTCTGAAGAACAATAATTATGAGAATTGGTGGAAGCAGATAAAGGTTGTGTTCTGTTATCAAGATCTTTGGGATCTTGTGAAGGAAGGAGTAACAACGCTTGCAGAAAACGCGATGGATCAAGAAAAGGATGCACATAGAGAATTGAAAAAGAAAGATTATAAAGCTCTCTTTATAATCCATCAATGTGTTGATCCATATAACTTTGAAAAGGTTAGTGATATAGAGTCAGCGAAATAAGCATGGGAAATTATGGAGAAGCCGTTTGGAGGCGCGGAGAAGGAGAAAAAGGTGAGGTTACAAACTCACAAAAGGACGTATGAATTACTTCATATGGAAGACAATGAAAGCATAATTGATTTCTTCATTAAGGTTATGAAATTGGTGAATCAAATCAAGGTATGTGGAGAAGTGTTGACATCAAGATCTGTTGTTAGAAAGATATTGAGATCGTTGGTTCCAAAGATCGACCACGTGGTAGTAGCCATAGAAGAGTTGAAAGATTTGTCAAAATTGGAAAAGGAAGAGTTTCAAGGGACGCTTGAATCTCATGAACAAAGAATGGATGAAAGAGCAACAGGAAAGTCGAAGAGTGATGTGGCTTTGCAGACGCAATAAACAAAACAAAGGAAAGGCAAAGGAAACTGGAATGGAAACAAAGGCAGATGAGGCTACAACAATTCGACTGGTCAAAATCAGCAAGAAAGAAACTGGTCGAATCAGAGAAAACCCTGGAACCAAGGAAACCAAAGAGGTAGTGTTGTAGGTAGAGGTAGAGGTGGTGGTCAAAAGACAGACAAGAGTCACATTTAGTGTTACAATTGCAAGAAGCATGGTCAATATTCTAGTGATTGTCCAAAAAAGAAGAAGAATCAAGAAACTAATGCAAAGCTGGTGAAACATGAAGAAGAAGAGATGTTGCTGATGGTTGCAGCAAGAGATGAAGAGAGATTCAAGGACCGGTGGTACTTGGACTCAGGATGCTCATCACACGTATATGGAAGGAAATATTGGTTTGTCAACATAAAGCCCACAATGAAGAACATGTTGAAATTTGCAAATGACAATACTCTAGCAGTTGAAGGTGTTGGTGATGTTCTGGTTATGAGGAAAGATGGCAAAAGGTCAGTAATTTCCAATGTGATGTACATACCAGGCATGAAGAGAAATTTGCTCAGCATAGGACAGTTACTCGAAAAGAACTACAAGGTATCGATCGAAGACAAGATGATGAAAGTTCTCGACTCAAATGGAAGGTTGATCTTGAAGGCTCCAATGTCTCATTTGTAGGGGGAGTTTTTCACTAGGAATCATTGAACATTATGAGGCTTCTTCTTTTAGAGCAACACCTTTGTGAGAGACACATCACATATTCACCCCAAACCTTAAGGTGATAGGTGGGTGGGTTATCTCACTTATAAATGCTCAAGTCTTCACATTTACAACCAATGTGAGACTATTACTCACACTAATCAAACTTGATACATTCTCAACACTCCCCCTCAAGTGTGAGGCCATAATGCTCCCCCTCAAGTGAAAGCTCTTCTTACTTCCACAAACTCTTGTACCACACGGAACATTTCTTATTCACCACACTGGCAGCATTGAAACTCTTCAGCAGAACGTTTCTTATTCACCACACTAGAACCATTGACTTTTGATACAAGTAAGTCGGTCCCTTTCTCGAACCAAAGGCTCATGATACCATTTGTTGATGGAGTTTTTCACTAGGGAGCATTGAACATTGTGGGCCTTCTCCTTTTTTGAGCAACATTTTTGTGAGAGACACACCACATTATCACCTAGATAAATCTCATTCAATTTTTTGACCTAATTTTTATCTATAAATAGCACAAGTTTTTACACTTTTTTCATCCATAATTTACAAATTCCCTATCTTAAAAGTTGTTTCTCTTCACATCGAAGAACAACAAAAACTAACCCTAATCTAAGCTTCTATCTTCCCTGTAACCAAAAACAAGAAGAGAAGTCAGAAACTATTCAAACAAAAGAAGGAAGAAAGGAGAGAAAGAGGATGAAGTCTACATATGGATCTTCCCCCGATAACTTTTGGGTTGGTAATTTCTTTACCTTTTTATTCTTGATATTGGGTTGTGTAAATAAACCAACAAATTTGTCATATAACTCATGTTTTCATTATATTGTATGTATCAATCTTATGTACAAAAAGATCAATTCCAAACTAACCTCAAAACTTAACTAATTCAAAAATAAATTAAGCAAAAAAAAAATAAGTTTCATGTCGCACAACTAAGAATTAAATAAAACTAATGTTTTCTAATAATATTTATATATAATTGAGAAAAAATTCTAATATACTGATTACAATTTTCTTACGTTCTATGGATATGACAAATATTTATAATTTTTTTTATATCTTTAATTACAAGAATAAAATAATTATAATTTGTTAATGAATTTAATTGAAATACACTGAAAGTGCATAACAATTATTCTCAAATCGCTACTTTCACCATAAGTAACATTTCACTGATTCACATATGAAACTAGCTACTCGCTCTTGAATCTGCATAATCAGACCAGAGCACACTAAAACTGGACCGAAGTTCGTACACCATGATGCATGATTTTCAACAACATGCAATATCACCAAAATTGTCACCAAACAACAACACCATATTAAATGCGAGTTCACACAATATTCAATCATGCTAAAATCATTTTAACATTAATTCAGCATTATGTAAACACAAGGATTTACGCAATTATCCATACATTTCATAACATATATTCACACATCACTCAAACAGGTCAACTATCGTATCGAACACCACCAAACAACAACCAACATTTGCTGGAATCAGAAAACTGACCGACAAAATCGACACAAATAACAACTCTACGTTGTCACTCTCGTTGAGCAAACCATTGCTCGTTGAGCAACGTATCACTCGTTAAGCAAGGCTCACAGGAACCCAGAACCCTCACACTGTCACTCTCGCTTTAGCAAACACAATAGCTCGCTAAGCGAGATCTTTCAGACATGCAAAAGTAAAAACCGCGAATTTCCCCTGCAGAACCTCCAAAACTCACCCAATTAAGTCCCAAGCATCCCCAAACGCCCAAAAAATTGTATCACATGTTATAACATCATTAGGACATGTTAAATAATAGAATTATATCATTTAATCCATTGAATTTCATCAATCCATGTTTATGATCATGCTTTAAACAACTCCAACAATGGCATAAACACATAGGAACAAAAACAAAATATAATACATGTTATTCAGCATACGAAAATTGAATAATAACATCTCAATTCACTAAATTTCAGGACCACCAATCATCAATAATAATCTACGGACAAATCAAACAACCCCTAAAGAGAGTAAGGACCTCTCATCTCTATCCTTCATGATATACACTCATACTAAATCCCTTTATCCACTTACCTTATGTTGCTTGCAAAATTCAGAATTGACCAAGGTTGTTCTTCCTTCTTTAAGCCCTAACCTTGTTCTTCTCACCTTTTCTCGAACTCCTATTTTCACGTACTATAAACTTCTCCCAATTTTTACACTTCTCTATTTATAAATAAAAACCTAATTATGCCATTTAGGTATTTCCCTTACTACCCCTAACTTATTCTCCAATTCTCCTTATTGCCCCTTATTTCTCTACTAACTCATATTTCTCTTTAATTTTAATTATTAATTAACTTCTAATATAAAGTCACTAATCCCTATTTTTATTTCTAATATTAATTATTATTAATTAAAAATAATATTCTAGTTATTGTTAATTATTCTACCGAGCATTGTAACACCTCAGACTGCTATCAGGATTACCGACTGATCCCACAAACCAACACGGATGTTTTCAACATGCTTTGTCCTCACTCACACGCTCTCCGAAAAACATACCAAAAGGTAACCCATCCAAATACTACTTCAAGTCAAGCACACTTAACTGTGGAGTTGCTATTTGTTAGGCTACTAAAAAGAAGATGGATCTTATTGATATAGGTAGTATCAATCAATGCTTATAAGCATTCCTTCAACCATGTAGTCTCATCACTGCACAATCTCGATATCCCTCTTATTCCGGTGTGAATTCGGAAACTACTCTCTGCCCTCTTCGTCCTCGAGTGTTACATTCACTCTCTGACCTCTTCGGCCTCGGGTGTTACAAGCCCACTAGCTTCCTCTTGGCTCGTCCCTAAACCATATCGTACTAGGAGAGGTATGGCTCTGATACCATTTATAACGCCTCAGTCTGCTTTCAGGATTACCGACTGGCCCCACAAACCAACACGTGTCTTTTCAACATGCTTTATCCTCACTCACATGCTTTCCAAGGAACTTCCCGAAAGGTCATCCATCCAAATACTACTTCAAGTCAAGCTCGCTTAGTGGTGGAGTTCTTATTTGTCAGGCTCCCGAAAAGAAGATGCATTTTGTTGGTATAAATAGTACTAATCAATCCTTATAAGCATTTATTCAACCGTGCAGTCTCATTCCTATACAGTCTCGAGATCCCTCATATTCCAATGTGAATTCGGCGACCATTCTCTGCCCTTTTCGACCTCGAGTGTTACATCCCTCTCTGTGCTCTTCGGCCTCGGGTGTTACAAGAACCTATATTCTCACCACACAGTACCAATACCTTCACACCCTAACAACATATATAATAACATAATTTATTCTAATTAAAGCACCTAATTACTAAACAAATAATGGAATTCTGGTATTCATATATCATATGTCATATGCGATGTCATGACATTAATATCAAGACTTCACACAATAATAATAGTAAGCAGATAAAAAATGGGTAGATGATGTCACAACACTAGGATCAAGACATGTCACACCAGAAACAATTACAGTGTAAAAACCAGGAAGAAAATAACACATGTCAATTGTTAACCCAATTCGGTGCAACGTCACCTACATCTGGGGGCATCCAAACCATAAAAGAAATCACCTAAAATAGTATTAGTTCGAAGTTCTACATAATCTCTGGTTTTACAAACTTCTCACCTAATCACTACCCTTGGAATTTCTATCTAAGATTGTCCTAGATATGAGACCCCTCTCACATTCCTTCAATCACACACAATGATAATGACTTTAATCAGAAAATAGAAGACACAATTCGAAAACATATAATCCACTCTTGCTTAAAAGCTTATGAGTGATTAACAATTACAACTCAAAAAGACACAATCCAACTCTAATATCAACAAGATATAAAAGTGGCTCACAAATAATAAAGAACACTAAAAACCCTAATTCCACAATGCTCAAGCGTAGCTCTCTCTTCTATATATTATGTTTAGTAATGTCCTCTTTAAATAGCCTTTGGTAAGCATGGGCTTAGGCTAAAAAAATGCACCATATCCAATTGGGAATTTTGCACAAGGTCTGCAGAATATTCTGCATAAAATCAGGAACAAGATCACATGTTTCCTAAAATGTCTCAACATTCCTTTTTATGAAACAAGTGCACAGTTGGAAACGAAACAAGAGTTCCTAGAATAAACATTCTTGGACAATCATATATGATATCTGAATATTAAGAGAATCTTCAGATATCTCATAATAAAATAAGTCTTCCAAGAAGTAAAATAAAACCTACAAAGATGTCTGATTAACATGTCACGAAATCTTGCTTAACATCTTATTGTGATACATGTTTTAACAAAATTACTGCCAATCATAAAAACACAAACCTAACAATCTCCCCCTCTAGCAAATTTTGGCTAAAACAACCTTTGCATCATATAGCTGGAGAAAAGATAAAAGAACAGTAATAATCACAAGTGCAAAAACCAAACAACCAAACACTTGGTATAACACCAAGCTATATCAGAGGCACACACAACATTAATAAGTAGTAGAAACCCATCCTCCCAGAAAACGCATAGAGATAAATAAACTCTCACACTCTAAACAAAATTTCAAGACATTATGTCTGACATCACAACAAGCACACAACATCATAAGCACGAACAAAATTCTCAGAAACAAAATGTCAAGACATTTTGTCTGACATCACAACAACCTAAGCACAAATAGAATTCTATGAAACAAAATGTCAAGACATTATGTGTTACATTACAACAAGTACACAACAACCTAAGCACAAACGGATCAAACTCCCCCTGAATGTCATGGTCAGCAACACAGAAATAACTCCCCATGTCACACAGGAAACATACTCCCCCTCAAAGAAACAACCTTTACACATAGCACACAAGGCCTAAAAAAACATCCAAGAGCACAACTCTACACTATCTACTCCCTCTTTTAGCTAGAATATGACAAACCAAACATACATTCTTCAATGGCATCAAAAAATAGGGCAATGCAGTAGTAGAACATGTGATTTAGAGGTATATACCATGTCACACAAAGGTGCAATATTCAGGGTAAAGGCCCACAAAAACAATACAAAAACAAATAGCTCAAATGTCAGCATAAGCATCTCATAAATTCTTTGATGGCTAAATGTTTGACTCAATTTCTTCCATATTTTCTGAAGCATCAGTCTGCTGAGATGATATTCCAACATCTTCATCGACATCAGTCCTTCTACAATAATTGAATCATTAACCACATCACTAATGGATTCCATCATGCCCTTGGTTCTGGAGTTAAATACCCTGTAAGCTCTACTGTTTCTAGAGTGTAGCGATAAATTCATGACCATTGAGCTATTGGTAACTCAACGTCAATAAACCAGAGTTGCCACTGCGCTTTTATTGTTTCTAAAGGAAAAGATAAAAGTACGAACAAAACCCAAATATAAGAAGTTTTCAAATCAAAACTAATAAAATGTAAGAGATTACAGGTAAGGGGGTTGGTTACACAGAGGTAAGGTATTAGCACCCAAAGTGTCCTAGGTACTCCTAGGGAGACCTTTTTTGTGTGCAAGTGTTTTAGTTGAAAAGATGTTTTCAAAAATATAGAATGAAGCATTGAGAAAAGAATTCATTTATTTATAATTTTTGTGTTTGACAAGACCTTCGGCCTTATGCCTAAGTACCAACATAAAAATGAGGGATCAAAACCTCATAGTTCGTGGTAAAAATTTCAAATATTGGTGGATTGGTTTTAGCAAAAGCTTAAATATCTTTTGTTATCAATGGTAGAATACTCAACCAAATATCCACCAATAATGAGGGCTTTACAACATTTAAGAGGGATGACTACAACTTGGATTCAATCAACAAGTATGCCACTAACCCCTAATAAATAGAAAGACTTATTATCAATATATCATGGAATTGTAGAATATCTCAACCAAAGATAACTCAAATCTAAATGCTCTCTTTTGAAAAAGTTTAAAAGAAAAAGGCACAAAGTGGGCAAAAGGATTAGATGAGGTTGTTAGTTCTTTTTGTATTTTTGAAAATAAGGTCAATATGATTAAGTTTACTCACAAGTTTGATTTAAGAAAAGATTTTAAAAATCAATGGCATAAGGCCAAGGTTTCTACTCATTAAAACAAGTCTAAGTTGAAAACACAAACAAAGAAGATTTTGAAATGAGGGAGAGATTTTGAAATTTAAGAAGGAAAGAAGGAGATGAAGGGACTATCCTAGACAAGATTTAAAAGTTCAGAGTTGAAAAGATCTAACCAATGGGAAGCATCCACAAGACAAAAGTGTCAGTTAGAAACCCATTTCCTTTGGACTATTGAGCAAGCAATAAGCATAATCATCCAAGAAATTAATAATAAGATCAATTGGTGTCAAATAAAGATAACCAAACATCCAAGCAAGCACTCTAAAAGCGAGCAATCTTCAATGTCTTTTAAATGTATCAGATGAAATATCCCTTGAAACATACTCAAAGAGAAACATCAGATGATAGCAATAAGATTAAAATAAAAAATTCAGACAAAGAGAGAGCATAACAGATAAATCAAAGAAGCCTCTCAAGGCTTGTATCAGATGAATGGCATTGGCCAAGAAAAGGTCCTAAATAATGGCATTGTCAAAGAACCCATATCACAAGGATGTTGCTTACTCTAAATCCAAAGTTCACTCAAGTCTCAGATAGAGGTCCAACAGTCCACCAATGTATTTTTTAGAGTTTTTGTTGTTATTTAGTATTTTAAGGTCCTAAGACCACAAACAAAGCAAAGTCACAAGCACACAATATAATACAAGCACAAAATATGGCTCAAGTGAGCAAAGTGAAAATGACTGAAACATAAACAAATTACATGAATGTAAATGATAAGTGAATGATAAAGGGAAAGAATTTAAATTAATTAAAGTAAATGGCATCAAAAATAAAGTCAATACAAATAAATGTTAGTGAAATGTTAATGGAAGAAGCAATTGTTTAAGTCATTCTTTGGAGAACACTCAACCATCCACTCACAAGCATGAAGACATGAACCTAGACATCATTCATGAGAAGGGCTCAAACTTGGATAAAATTAGAAAGTATGCCACTAGCTCTCATAAATGGAAAAGAGGTCAAATCCCCACACAATACCATGGTGAATGGGAGACTTACAATCTCACTTACAAAAGTGCTATGTGTTCGGGACAATTTTAGCTCTATGTTAAGCAATCGTAATTGGACTAATGTAGAAGTCATAACTATCTAAGACCGGACAATAATAATATTGGTGTTAATGCATGCTAGAGATAAGGTATAAAGAAACAATCTCCTAAAGCATACCACACAAAAAAATAAAAATGGGATGGACCTATCTCAATCAGGCTCATGTTGTTTCATCTAACACAGGATCATTGATGAATCAACTAGCATTTGATCTTGTGAGAAGTCATTATCCATGGATGGATTGGGAAATAATTGAGATGAAGATGAAAAGATGAAGTGAAAGATAATCTCAAATTGATCAAGGGATGAACCTCACTTGATCAATATTATCCAGTCATCTTGAGGGATGAAGCTTACACTTTATTAACTCCCTAAATCCAATAGTATTTATCAAATTGAAGTCCAATCCAACCAAAATCAAGGCCAGATAGAAGATGAGTCAACACAAAGTCAACCAAATGGCTCAACCAAATATTAAAGCAATTAAACAATTTTAATTCAATTTTTTAAATGAAGAAAAATAATTTTTAAAAGGGGAAAAACCTCAAATCCCTTCAAATCACCAAATAACTGGCCAAGGGATTTATCATAGGTCAAACAAGGTCAAAGGATCTTAGACTAAATTTTTTGGCATTTTTGAAAAGTCATAAGTATTTAAAATCAATTAAAAACTAGTCAAAAATCATTAGATTCACTAAAAATATAAAATCCAATCCAAAAAATAATTTTAATTCAGAAAATGGAAAAGGAAATTATTTGAAAAATTTGGGTGGAAGTCCCATATTTTTTGGATTAATGTTAAAATTATAGTTAATTAAATGAGAAAAAGGCATTTAAAAAAATTAAAACAGAAAATCAATTAATCAGGAAAAACGACGGCCATCAGATCTCCCTCGTTAATTGAGGTGGTAGATCTGATGGCCATGCGCATCAAGTCCACCATGTTCCAAAGTCAATGCGCAACATGGATGGTAATCAAAATGGAAGGCTAAGATTAAAACATGGACCAAGGATCAGATGGCCTAGATTGAACCAGCGCATCACCAGAGCCCTAGCTCCGGTCATCTTCCTCGGTCACCCTCTGTAACACCCCAAAATTTGCCCTCCTTATTCACACATTCATTTTTAGGTCATTTAACATTAGATACATTGCATTTCATCATGTCAATCGGGATTAGCTCCAAGAAGCTTGAACATCATCCATGACACTTTGTGGGTTCTATTTAGATGATCAGTCAACACAAGGGAAAGACTTGAGTTACTTTCAATAGGGGTCTATTCGTCAGTCAAAACGTTAATCTTGAAGGAGCAAAGGTTTGTTCATGAGCTGTCATGCTCGCTAGGCGAAGCCCACGTGTTTTGAAAAAAAAACAAAAAAAAAACAAAAAAAAACAATAAAAAACAATAAATAAATAAATAAATAAATAAATAAATAAAAATAATAAATAAATAAAAGAAAAAGTCTCAGACTTGGACCTCTCTCATTTGAGCCCACAAAGCCATGAAAATCAGGTTATAAAAGAGGGAGAACAGACAGAAAAAGGAAGAGAAGTAAAACACTCTGAGGTTTCCTTGGAACAAAACCCTGGACAAAACCTGAAGAGAAACCTAGACAGAGAGACTGAGAATTAATCTGCAGCAACCTCCAGGCAACTCTGAAAGGTTCATTCTGACTCACACACTTTCAGCTCAAGCAAACCCTAACATTGGTTTGCAAATCCAGCCGTGCCATTTGATTTCAACCGATCTCTCCAATCAGGTTTGCCCTATATCCATCATCTTTATGCCTTTAATTTGAATGCTCTAAATGTATGAGGTATTATGGGTGAATTTGATACCCTTTTGATGCATGTGTTTGCCAAGAGGTTTAGGCCTCCTACCCTTGGTCGCTTTTTGTGAGCTTTTTGTGAATTTTAATGGCATGATTCATGTGGTTACATTTTGATTTGGGGGCAACTCTTGGTTACCCTATTTTGTTTCTCTAACCTGTTTGTTGAGTTTTGTTTTGTGAGGGCTCATATGACTCTTGCAGAGATGGTTTGCTTGGTGTTCCACTTTATTTGTGGGATACCACCTGGAGGTTTCATTCCGATTACCTGTACTGACTCACTTTCTTTGATGGTGTTAGCTTGGAAGGATCTCAGGGTTTCCTTGTTCCGTTAATTACTGTTACTTCGGATCTTTATCCGTGTGGTACTTTTACATTTTCCCGTATTTTTACCGCTTTCTTAGCTGGAAGACCTCGATAGGAGGCAATGTTTTGTGTGTTTACTTTATGCAGGTTCCTTCGTCTAGGATTTCCCTTTCGCCTGAGCATCCCTAACCCTACCAACTCATTGATTTTTCTTCTCCTAAGAACACGTTAACTCCTTCTACTATAGGCGAGTAAGTCTCCAAAGGTCGAGCATCCGGTAGATTGCGTAGTAACGTCGTTCGTCCAAAACCCAATCCATAACCCCGTAGTTAGCCGAACTACGGCTTGCTCTGATTCTCACTAACTAGAATGCTATGCCTTTTGTGTCACAAATTTAGTGCCATGTTAAGCAATCGTAATTGGACTTATGTAGAAGTCACAACTATTTGAGGTCGGACAATAGAATTTTGGTGTTAATGCATGTTAGAGACATAGTATGATGAACTATGCTCATGAAACATACCACACACGAAAAGAATATGCAAAATGGGGAACCTAATCTCATCCATACTTATGTTGATTTTGCAATCAACTGGTCTTAGGATATTGAGATATCATAGGTCCAATGACATGAATGCATAAAGAAGGGGAATGAGATGAATAGGGAGGGGAAATAGATCAAACTCAAATTGGACAAAGGAGGACTTTTACCAAATTAAGATCATTCATTCATTTTGGGAGATGGAATGTACATTCCATCAATCCCCTAAATCCAATGATCTTAACCTAACAAAGTCAAATCAACCTTGACCAAGGCCCAACAACACAAGTTAAACTCACAAAGTCAATTAAAATGGCTCTACACAATTAATTTGACATTTAAACAATTAAAACATATTAAAAATAATACATTAAATTAAATATGGTTGGTCAATTTCCTAAAACCTCATCAAAACTCCAAAGAAATGGCCATGAGATTTATCATAGGTCAAACAAGATCAAAGGACCTTGGAGAAAAAATTTCATAATTTTTGGAGACTTAAAAGTATTTTTAAGCAATTAATATTATTCACAAAATTAATTAAATCATGAAAAATATTAATAATGATCCAAAAAATAATTTTAATTCAGAAAAATGAAAGAGGATTTTATTTAAATTTTTTTGGTGAAACTCTCATATTTTTTGGATCAATATTAAAATTAATATGAATTAATTAAAATCAAAGGAATAAAAAAATAAAATCAGATAATCAAAAAACGTGGACCACTTGATCTGCCTCATTAACTGAGGTGGCAGATCAAGTGGTGGAGCGCGCGCGTTCCATGATGCGCTTGAGTCAAACGTCCACACGCCTAGTAATCACAATGTACACTCCTGATTAAAACATTTCAAACTCATCTAATGTCTCTGAACGCTTCCAACGCATCGCCAGAGCCAAAGGCCGGTCATCTTCTCCGATGACCCTGGCCGGACTGGTTCAGTCATCACCACATCATAAATGAAAAAAGAGGACATGATCTTAAAGATAAATGGCGTAGATCACAAATATCACCTTAATTTTAACTAACTCCAAATATATAGAGAGATACGTGGATTTGAATTTTGAGGTGTGTCAACTGAGTTGCTTCGATTTGACCTCAAAGCAACTCAATCTTCTTGCCTATATTGGTAGGACTGTAGATAACCAAGGATCCAAGATAATTGATGAGTATTAAGAGAAAATATAAGAGAAGAAAAATATGGAAAATTACCTTCAATGATGTGCAGAAATGGATCTCTCTTGTTTCAATTCGTGCTTGATCTTGCTTATGGAGCTTGTGGAAGTGGCTTAAGAACAATGCAAAGCTTTGGATCCTGGATTTTTGAATCTCCAAACAATGAGATTCAAACTCAAATTTCAAATGAAATTTCTCAGGTTTTCCTTTGAATTGAGAGGGTTTGGAAGGTTGGGGGCAAAGCTGGCGCGCCAGGTCCTTTGAATTGATGCAGGGGACCTCTATTTATAGCCATGAGAAGTGTTATTTGCACACTTGAAAAATTCTCCAAACATGGTAATGCAATGCACACGCTTGCATGGGAGTGCGCAGGCCCATGAAGAAATCCATGTAGGTCCATAATCAACTGAAATGAGGTCTGCATGAAGCTTGAATGGCAAGGCTGAGTTGTTTGAACATTTGAAGCTTTGATTTTTCCAATTGATACAGGTCTGTTTACACCATATGCAAACCTATCAAACTTAGTCCAAAATGAATGAATTAGGACTCTTTGGAAAGCTTAGATTAAGAGGAACAACTCTTATGTTTAACACTTTTACATATGGAACTTGTATCATGATGAATTTTGAAGTGGAAGTTTGGAAATTTCAACATGTCAAAATATTTTCTAAGTGTCAAGTCACATATTCAATTATTCCACCTTGCTTAACGTTTTATGTGAGCTCCAAATGAGAACAGTGTCTTCATCAAAGTTGTATTTATTTCAAAAACATTCAAAATGGTCACCAATTTTACATCATTTGGATTTAGATTGAGTGAGTTATGCATTTTTAAAATTGAGGAAAAACACTTGTTCAATGGTATTGGTCCAAAATGACCTATAATGTATCCTCATATCACATGCTCATAAAAGTTGATTTAGCTCTCACTCCAAACATCAAAGTTGAAGTAGACATCTTTAATTTTATTTTTCAACTTGGAATTATTTCATCTCATAAAAATTGAGCAAGTTATGGCCTTGGGAAGTTGACTTCAAATTAAGGTTTAGACAAAATGACCTATAATGTTTCAACATAGAAAAAGTCTTTCCAAGAAAAATTAGCTCTAGACCTCAACATGAAAGTTGTTTGAAATGTCATGTAGAGTAACTTTAATCTTGTAATAATTTTCATATGATGCAAATTGTAGGATATAGGGTCTAGGGAGACCCAGTTTTAATCAGATGAATTCATATGGCCAACCACCATCAACCAACTTGCTAACTTGCAATTCTCTTGACTTTTCAGGCTCATGGTAGATCATATATGCATAAGATGATGAATTTTGAATTGTCCCTTGAGAAATTTGATCAATTGATGAGGAAGCTTGTTGAAGAAGTTACACAAGATACCCAGATCAACTAGGGTTTCCAAGGCAAACCAATTTCAAACTCTTGAAGAATACTTGATCAAAATAACATGTAGAGATCATTGGGACTCATATATGATGCTTATAGTTATTGTGTATCATTCCTTGGTTGTGCTCTTAGCCATGAGGGTCTTAAACCCTAGATGTGAACTTGATAGATCAAGGTGATCATGCCCTTCCTACAAAAGATTTAGGAAAATGCAAAGACATATTTTTGGTATATTTGGTTAGTAGAAATGATAAAATACAAGTATGATACAATCATATGGTGCTTGATGATCTCTCCTAAAACAAACCCAATGAAAGAGGGGTAAGGAGGATGCCAAGGTATGATCCCAATGCTAATGCATATGATGAGATTTCATGAGGGATCTTAGGGTCAAAATTGGGGTCTTACACAAATGGTCTTTTCTTGCTTGATCCCTTGCATTAAGGGTCTCAAACCCTAGTTGTGAGCTTGATGAGGCACATGTGGTCATACACACTTCCTACAAAAGAAACAAAGCTACACTAGACATATTTTTGGTATTTTGGTTAGTAAACAAAAGAAAATAAAGTATGATACAATCAAATGCTTAGTGATCTCCTAATACAAACCCAATGAATGATAGGTGAGGGGGATACCAAGGTGTGATCCAAATGCAAATGCCATGTTAATGAGATGGGAAGAGGGATCTTAGGGGTCAAAATTGGGGTTTTACATAGAGTAACCAAGAGAAATATGATCAAAAAAATAGCAAGTGTACTATTTTGCCTGTTATAGTAATAAAGGGGAAATTCCCCGAATGTCGATCTCAAGGACTGCAAGTCAATATCGAGTTTAAATCATTGTTCAATTAAACAAAAACTATTGTTGGGGTTTTAGATTCAGATTTATAAAAATAAAGGCAAAATAAAATAATATTGTAAATATAAGGGTTTACAAGGGAAGAGGGACAATGCCAGGGAAGGTGTATAATTTGTCCTTGTAACAACTCTGAGTCACTATTGCATCAACAAATATAAATTACTACCAGTTCTCAAGGGTATTTTCTCTCAAGTCCTTGGTGAGAAAACCTTTAATCATTCTACCCTAATTTCTATGTCCATAGGAAATTATCGGTGAATTTAAGCCTTATTATATCAAGAATGCTCTGATTCATACAGTGTATCTCTAGTCCTAGGTGATATCTATTGCAGAGTAGTCTTGTGAAAACCTTACCAATGGAGGTTCAACCTAATTGATAACCATATAACAATCTCGATGGGTCTGAAAGAGAAAGCGTTAAACATATCAAAAGATTACCGTAAAAACAATGATATAAATACAATCGTAAACTCAAAGTTATTATAAATCTAAATCAGGGACACCCCCTAGCATTGAGGGGTTTAGCTACTCATATTGTTCAAAACAGATTCAAGATAAAAAATACACATTACAAGTAATTGGATGAATTAGATCTTCAATCGCTTCCACTCATGAAAATCTTCCACTCTCTGAATTCCTTGATCTTTGTAATCCTTGATCATCTGATAATTCTCTGTGTTCTCCTCGTTCCAAAGTGTCTTCTTATCTTGTAGAAACTCTCCTAAAATAGTGAAAAATCCCTTGGCAAAGGTTGGAAATCCCTAAAACATCCTTGCAGCTCAAGCCCGGGTAAAAAGCCCAAAAATTGGAAGAATTTGCGTCTGGGCTGACATGGCCCGTGTCAGCTGACATGGCTGGCCGTGTCAGATCTCTGCCTTGTTGTTTCCTTCCTGACACGTCCGAGGTGACCTGACACGGACTGTGTCAGCTGACACGGGTGGCCGTGTCAGGCCCCTGTCTTGGACATTGCTTGTTCTTTCTTTGCCTTCCTCCTAAAACGACCCGTGTCACGCCTCCTAAACTGGGAAATCTTCTTTTCTCAAATTTTGGAACTTTCCACTTTCTCTCATTAATTCCATTGGATCTTCTACATGGACCTGGAGGGCATAAACAAAAACAACCAAAGCATAAATTCCCGAAAACACAAAATAAACTAAAAATTGACAAAATGCTTAAATAACTTACAGGAATGAAAATTAACTTCAAAGGTACCATAATGCGTACAAAGTGTTCTTAAATCCTTGGTTTCTTGTTGGATAAGGAACGAAAACATAGTGAAAATGGTGACCGATCATAACCCCCAACTTAGCTCATTGCTTGTCCTCAAGTAATGTTTTACACGACAAAGTGTGTCACTTCCCAAAATTGAATTCTTACCACAATACTACTGAGATCTTTCGCCAACGCCTTCACTCTCCCTTTCATAGTCCCTGCTTTTCCTAATGAGTTTTCCTCCACACTTTCACATTGACATACCATTTCACCTGTCAGCTTATATCACACTCTCACCAAGTCTCTCTGGGTTAAAGTGTTTACACTCACAATTCAGAATATGAAATATCAAATCATAAGTTTGAATAGTCTCTCATTTCGTATCAATTACATACAACACACACTTTTTGAGGTCTTTTGGGTTGTAACGGGGCTTGGGTTACAGTTTGGTAAACACAAACAAAAGGGAAAATAAGTGGTGTGGGTTCAGAGCCAATGTCATTTTTCTTTTTACTGTGCTGGTTCTACATCTCATTTTTAATTCTTTTCTCTTTTAGTTTGTATTTCTCAGTTCACTTTTTTCCTTTGATTTTCTCATCTCTTTTTTCAACTGAGTGTTTCTCATTCGGTGAGTGCTTTCTCGTACCATCGGAAAAAATTCTTTTGTTTTCACTTTTTTTTATGGTCGTTTTTCTTAATTTTTTTCCCGCACTCACCTTACTTTCATATACTTATGGGGTTACCCCAAACTTAGAATTTAACATAGCTTAAAGACATAACATTGACTCTAAACAGGGTAAGGAAGTGTTTGGGTCGTGGTTTACATTCATGTGGTTATATCAACAAACAAAGGGTGCAGGATCAACGGGGTTAACAAGGGATAATATTAAAGGGATGGCTAGAAAGGCTCAGGGCTATTATTCAAACAACATGCCTCAGTGTGTGTATATATGCAGTGACATTCCCAGAGAACCTACACAAAGTCAGAGTGATAAAGACACACCTGAATATCGCTCATGATGACAAATGTGTTTGTCTTTTTCTGCATTCACCATGCTAGGTAAAGCTTGACAGCATCCACAATACTTCTAGTATGGTGCTGCTTCTTACTTAACTCAGAATGCACAGGGAACCTACGTTAGTCGAGCTCGAGAAGTTGCGTCCGATCTTTTTTCAGCAGTATCAACCTCTTGGGAAGCTCATTCACAACAAGCAATCGTAAATGGAGTGATCCTTTCATCCACTACCACTAATGGTCATCGCCTAATCCAACAATACACCAAGAACCTGAAATACATGCAGCGAATGATATCCAACAGTAAAAATTGTGAAATAATCAAATAAAACATAAAACAAAATGAAAATAAAGGCAAAAAGCATAATAACCCCCCCCCCCCAATACACACACACACACACACACACTTGAACTAAACATTGACCTTAATGTTTTAAAACAAGATAGAAAGAGGGTGACTCACAGTTCCCTACTGAGGAGGCTGGTGCAGAAAGTGCAACATCAACTGTCGCATCATCAGGTTCATCTCATCCAACATCGCCCCTTATTGAGCATGCTCGATGCCTTGTCTTGATTGCATGGTCTGAAGGTCACCGAGCTCGGCTTGCACACATGCACACTAGTTGTGACTCATGGATAATGATCTAGTGCCCTGATGGAATGGATCTTGGGTAGGGGGTACAAACGGCTCCTGTTGCTACTCGTCTTCATTCATGTGCTCACCTGTAGCCTTTTCACCTGGAACCATATTTTCATCATCGTAGCCTTCCTTTGTATCGAGGTCAGCATTCACATACAACCAATTAGCACAACCAATAATACTTACTCTGTCAGGATCAGGAAGTGTAATGATAAACCTTTTATGGATCAGAACAGAATAGTAATTATGTGCAACAAAAATCATACCTTATTGGATGAGAGCTGCCATATTTATTTTGGTCTTACCTGCCACTGGGGTGTCTTTAAGAAAAACCACATGATGCTCGAAATATTCAGCAATCTGGGTAATCATGCCCCCAACGGAAATACCTCCGGAATTTTCATGGCCAACTCTCCCCAAGTAATCGGCTACAAAGGCAGCAACGTTGATGGCCTTATTTTGTGCCATTGAGTACATGAAGAACAACTCCCTCTGAGTTGCCACGCCCGTGCTATCACCCCGTCTAAACATGGTGTACACCATACCTTTTTGGGCATAGTGGAGGTTCTGGATGCCGGAGGATTTTGCATCTTTTGAGGTGTAATCAATCCTCCCAGTAATTGCAATCCAGAAATCTTTTGGAGAAAACCCATCAGGGACTGCACCTGGTTTGTACAATGAGAGTCAGAGAATACTTTCCAAATCCTCAACAGAAAGATCATGATAATTGTTAAAAAGGCGGAATCGGAGAGTACCATAGTAGTACCTCGTCGTGTTAAGCCACCGCTTCTTTGGTTGGAATTCGAGTGTGCTCAAGAATTCGAGCGTGATGCGCTCATAGGTTGGAGCTTCAAGGCTCATGAGTTCCAACATCCCCAGTACATGGAACATCCTGTCAAATTCAATTTTTAGGCCTAAATCATTAAGGGTCTATTCGCACATATATCTGGGGGGTGAGCTTTCGCTTTCTATGAACTGAATATCGTTGCTCCAACTCCAGATTGTCGAAGACTGTGTTATGTGGGTTTGTATTTTGGGTGCTCTTTTTCCGTGGCCTCGAGGTCTCGACCATTTGTTGCTTCCCTTGGAGGATCCTTCTTGGGGGCATTTTCGTACCTACAAAAATTGAAGAGAAATTTGAAAATAGAGTTAGAGAAAATAGACACCGTAGGTGTGAGGAGGGTGAAAAATGGAGAAGGATTCATCAAGGGAGTTTATGAGTTGGGTTTGTGGTGGTGGTAAAGGAGGAATCTTTTTGGTGGAGTTTTAATGGAGGATGAGGGATTTTTGAAAGAGAGAAAGTGAAGAAGATGAAATTGTGAGAGATAATGAGTGGAGATTAATGAAATCAGAATTTTTGGAAGTGATACAGTGGGTGTAATGAGTGGTTAATGGGTATTAATGAGGGGTGGGGCCCACACGAAATTCAAATTTTCCAAACAAATTTCAAATCCTCAGGCCTGACATGGGTGGTAGTGTTAGGCCATTGTCTCTTCAGTTGGTTAGGCGTGGCCTTCAGTACTCTTGACATGAGTCGTGTCATCTGACACGGGCGGCCGTGTCAGGCCTCTGCCAAGATGCAATTTCTCGTGTCTTTAGTGCTCCTAATACGGGCCTTGTCAGCTGACACGAGCGGCCGTGTCAGGCCTCTAACAAGGTGCACTTTCTCGTGTCTTCAATGATTCTGACACGGGCCGTGTCAACTGAAACGGGTCGTGGCAGCTAACACGGGCGGCCGTGTTAGGCTGCTAATATGCTCATTTTTCAAACTTTTTCCAAGGTCCTTTCTTCTAGTACGACTTTCGTGTTTATGTGAGTACTTCGCCCTTTTATGTAAAGCACTGTGTAAACCTAAAATAACAAACAAACACAAAAAAATATTAGAATTAAAAATGAATGGGTTACCTCCCACGAAGCGCTTTGTTTAACGTCGCATGGCTCGACGGTTGTCCATCTTATCAGGCAAGACGGACCTTATCTACCAGACCACTATCTTGTCCTTGGTGGTATGGCTTTACTCCCTATCCATTTACTTTAAAAGTGTCCTCGTTTGCTGGATTTTTGAGCTTAATTGCTCGATGCAGGAATACTTTGTGAATCACAAAAGGTCCCGACCATCTCGACATCATCTTTCTAGGTAACAACTTCAACTTGGAATTAAATAACAACACCAACTGTCCTTCCCAAAGTTCTTTCTTCTGAATGCTTTGGTCGTGCCGTTTTTTCGTTTGTTCCTTGTATATTTTTTCATTTTCTAAAGCTCGATTTCTAAACTCTTCTAGCTCATGTCGTTCAAGAACCTGGGATTCCCCAACTGTTGGAAGGTCATAGTTCGGGAATTTGGAGGCCCAGAATGCCTTGTGCTCTAGTTCGAGTGGTAAATGACACGCTTTATCGTAAACCAATTGATAAGGGGACATACCTATTGGGGTTTTGAATGTTGTTCTGTACGCCCACAGTGCATCCTCCAACTTGATCGACCAATCCTTTCGAGAAGCACTAATCGTCTTTTCCAGAATCTGATTTATCCGTTGGTTCGATACTTTAACCTGCCCACTTGTCTGAGGGTGATACGGTGTGGAAATTTTATGCTTGACGTTGTATTTCCTTAACATATTCTCCATTAACGTGTTTAGAAAATGAGTACCTTCGTCACTAATTAGTGTTCTTGGTACTCCAAACCTAGAGAAAATGTAATTTTTTTAGGAAATTGACCACCACTTTAGCATCATTTGTGGGTAATGCTACAACTTCCACCCACTTTGACATATAATCAACAACGACCAAAATGTACTGCTTTCCAAATGACGATGGAAAAGGTCCTATAAAGTTTATTCCCCATGCATCGAACAATTCTACCTCTAACATGGTATTTTGAGGCATCTAATTTCTCTTCGAAATATTACCCGTCCTGTAACATCTATCACATTTTTTACTATACTTTGGGCATCTTTGAATAGTGTAGGCTGATACAACCCAGACTGGAGAACTTTTGTTGCTGTTCTATCCCCACTAAAGTGTCCTCCATATTCTAAGTCATGACAAGCTCTGAGGATGTCCCTTTGTTCTTCCTCTGGAACACATCTTCGAACCAACCCATTTATTCCTTTTTTGTACAAATAAAACCTGCAATCATGCAAAAACTTTTTCTTTTTGTTAGAATCAAAATCATCATGTATTAGCCCACCCACCAAATAATTCTCATAATCGGAAAACCAAGGAACACCAATAACAACTAGGATTCATTCATCGACGAACTCATCTTTGATTGGGTGTTTCTCCTCAATTTCTTCTATCAGAGACATCCGAGATAAGTGATAACAATAGTATTTTCACAACTCTTTTTGTCTCTAATTTCCAGATCAAACTCTTGCAGAAGTAGAATCCATCGCACCAACCTTGGATTACATTCCTGTTTAGCAAAAAGATATTTCAAAGTTGCATGGTCAGTATAAACAATTACCTTTGGTCCTAATAAGTAAGATCTGAATTTATCAAAAGCATATACAACCGCGAGCAACTCTTTTTCAGTGGTTGCATAATTCATTTGGGTGGGATTCAATACGTGGCTTGCATAGTAAATCACATGCAAGAGCTTCATCTTTCGTTGTCCTAGCACTGCCCTCACTGCATTATCACTTGCATCATACACGAACTCAAAAGGGAGAGACCAATCAGAGGAAATTACTATTGGAGCATACACCAACTCCCTCTTCAGGGTCTCAAAAGCTTCGCTTCACTTTTTGTCAAAAAGAAAAGGTGTGTGTTTTACAAGTAAGCTTGTTAATGGTTTGGCGATTTTAGAAAAGTCTCTTATGAACCTAAGGTAAAAACCTACATGTCCCAAGAAACTTCTGATGCCATTTTCATTCACCGGTGGTGGTAAATTAGCTATCACCTCCAATTTTGCTTTGTCTACTTCTATGCCTCAGTTGGAAATTTTGTGTCCCAGCATGACCCCTTCACGTACCATAAAATGGCACTTCTCCCAATTTAGGATCAAATTTGTTTGCTGACATCTTTCTAGCACAAGGGACAAGTTAGTCAAACATTTATCAAAAGAAGAACTGAAAACAGAAAAGTCATCCATAAACACTTCCATATGATTTTCAAGCATGTCCGCGAATATGGATTCCATACACCTCTTAAATGTGCCAGGTGCGTTGCACAACCCAAATGGCATCCTCTTGTATACGAAAATACCATAAGGACATGTGAAGGCGGTCTTCTCTTGATCTTCAGGGGCCACATCAATCTGATTATACCTAGAGTACCCATCAAGGAAACAATAGTGATCATGACCGGCTAACCATTCCAACATTGGATTAATGAATGGCAAAGGGGAGTGATCCTTTCTTGTTGCAATATTCAGCCTTCGGTAATCAATGCATACACTCCAACCTGTAATAGTTCTAGTTGGGATTAACTCATTTTTATCACAGTAGTTCCCCCCTTTTGGGGTACCACGTGCACTAGACTAACCCATGAGCTATCGGATATGGGATAAATCAGCTCCGCATCCAACAATTTTTCAACCTCCTTGCGAACCACTTCTTTCATAGCTGGATTAAGTCTTCGTTATGGTTGAACTACCGTCTTATGATCATCTTGCATCAAAATCTTATGCATGCAAACTGTCGGGCTAATACCTTTCAAATCCTCAATCGCCCATCCAATAGCACTCTTGTATTTTTTTTAGTACTTGGATGAGTTCTGCTTCTTAGACACTTTTTAAACTGGAATTGATAATAGCTGGGCACTTCTTTTCAGCATCAAGAAACACATATTTCAGATTTGCAGGTAATTGTTTCAGATTTTCCCCCTTTTTGGGCTCTTGAGTATCTTTTGATGGTGAGGGTGGTCTTAAATCTTCCCACCGGTGTGGTTTAGATCTAATCCATTGAGGTTGTTCCTCCATCATGGCTAGCACTTCTGACTCTCTCTCGTCTTCATCACTTTCAAAAATTGATAAGCTCAAAACACGTTCTAATGGTAACTGGGGTACTTTCATTTTAATTTCTTGAGCAATCACTTGATCTATTACTTTTACAGTGTGACTCATGCCAACATCATCTTTGTATTGCATAGTGTTTCGAACATCAAATTTCAATTCTTCATCATAGACTTTGAGAGTCATTGTTCCTTCCTCTATCTTTATCATACACTGCCTTGTCTCGAAAAATGATATGCCCAATATGAGAGGGATCTCCTCATCTTCAGGCATTTCAAGAATGACAAAGTCAATTGGAAATACAAATTTATCTATCTTTACCAAAACATCTTCTACAATTCCATAAGGTCGCCTAACTGAGCGATCGGAAAACTGAAACATCATCCTAGTGTCTTGAACGGTACCAAGGCCCAACTTTTTAGAAATGCACAACTACATCAAACTCACACTAGCTGCCAAATCAATTAGAGCCTTCTTGAATTTTCTATCACCAATAGTGCAAGGAATAGTAACTGAAACCCTATCTTTCTTTTTTCTTTCTCCTTTACAGGAATTATCACAACTTCCTTCTCTATTTTCTTGGTTTCTTTGATTTCTAAATCAACCTCTAACAACCCGTTTTCCTATGTACTATTTTCTTTTAGCTCTTCAATTGACTTACCACTTTAAGTCACTACAGTGTTAATATTATTATGCTCACGCGAATTTGTCAGTGTACCACTTGGCAAGGTACCTGGAGCTTGAGAATTTGAAGCTAATTGTTGTGCTATCTGACCCATCTGAACTTCAAGATTTTTTATTGAGGTAGTGGTGTTCTTTTAATTATTTCTAGTCTCCTCTTGGAACTGAATATTGTGAGAGGATAATTTTTCAATGGCAATCTCCCAGTCTGCCTTTTTAGGAGCTTGTTGTTGCCACTGTTGTTGATATTGGGTCTGATATTGTCCTTGACCCTGTTGCGGAACATTCCCTCTTTGATCCTTCCAGGAGAAGTTAGGATGATTCTTCCAACCTGGATTGTAAGTGTTAGAGTAGAGATTATTCTGCTTCAAGAATTTTATATCTTCAATTTATTGAGGAGTTGCAAAGCAATACACAATGTGGTGAGGTCCATTACAGATTTCACAAGTGATGGTTTGAGCATGTTGAATTTGAGCTACTTGCTGAGTACCTATATTCATCGCTTTCAATTTCTTTTCTACTTCAACAGTGACTGTATCTTCCAAACAGATTTTATTAGCTTCCAGTTCAAGACCAATGATTCCTTCAGGTTTGCTTGTACACCTATCATATAATTCCAGATGCTAATTTGCGTCTATCGCTTAAATGATCCTTTTAATAGCGGTGGTTGTTGAGAAATTTGTTGAGCCATCGGCTGCTGTAGCAATTAACTGTTTTGTCTTTATTTTTAGCCCATTGACAAACATCTGCATTTGTTCAGTCTGATCTATATTATGAGTTGGGAAAGCTACTAGGATCCTTTTGAATCTTTTGTAGGTATCTTCCAAAGACTCACCATCCTTATGTTTGAAGTTCAATATTTCATACCTTTTTCTCAAAAATGCCGATGATGTAAAATACTCATTTAGGAACGCAATTTCCATCTCTTCCCATGATGTAATATTACCTGCTGGGAGAGAGTAGAACCACTATTTTTCCTCTTCAGCTAAAGTGAACAAGAACATTCTTAACTTTTTTGCTTCATCAGTATGACCATCAATTTTCAAAGTAGTACTCGTGGTTAGGAATCTCTGCAAGTGCTCGTTTGCATCTTCATTAACCTTTCCAGTGAAAGGTTTTCTTTCAAGTTGATTTATTGTGCTAGGACGTAATTCAAAAATTTGTCACATTCACTAGTTGGTTGACAATGGTCAATCTACCACCCGACGTATTTGCACCTCCATAGTCGTCTAGGAATCTTTCCGGAGGTGGAGGAGGTGGAACTGGAGGAATTTTAGCCATAGTTTCTTCTTCTGAATCTGAGTGATCAGAGGGAACTTCTTCTTTGGAATTCAATCTAGCCTTTATGCGTCTCCGGTGAAGGGTTCTCTCGATTTTTACGTCAAAAAGAAACTCAGGTGAGGGCGCTCCTCGCATACACATATTAGTAAATGAAACTATATAAATGACAGAAAAATAATTTTATTGCAGACAACAAAATTTTAATTGAACTAAAATTAAACATTATATTTTGGTAGTCCTCGACAGCGGGTCCAAAACCTTGATCGGAAAAATAGTAAGTGTGTTATTTGGCATGTTATAGTAATAAAAGGAAAATTCCCCGAATGTCGATCTCGAGGACTGCAAGTCAATATCGAGTTCTAGTCATCATTCAATTAAACAAAAACTATTGTTGGGGTTTTAGATTCAGATTTATAAAAAGAAAGGCAAAAGAAAATAATACTGTAAAAATAAGGGTTTGCAAGGGAAGAGGGACAATGCCATAGAAGGTGTATAATTTGTCTGTGTAACAACTCTAAGTCATTATTGCATCAACAAATATCAATTACTACATGTTCTCAAGGATATTTTCTCCCAAATCATCTATCCTAATTTCTATGTCCATAGGAAATTATCGGTTAAGTTAAACCTTATTATATTAAGAATGCTTTGATTCATACAGGGTATCCCTAGTCCTAGGTGATATCTACTGCAGAGTAATCTTGTGAAAACCTTACTGTAGGGGTAAATTCATGATCTTTAAGCTATGGATAAGCTAGACATCAAATAACAAGAGTCGCCACCGCGCTTTTATTTTTTCCAAGGGAAAAGGGAAAAAGTACGAACAAAACCCAAAAGTAATAAGTTTCAAATCAAAACTAATAAAATATCAGAGATTACAGGTAAGGGGATTGGTTACACAGAGGGAAGGTGTTAGCACCCAAAGTTTCCTAGGTACTCCTAGGGAGCCCTTTTTGTGTGCATATGTATTTGGTACAAAATGATGTTTACAAATAAATCCAATGGGGGGATGAGAAAAGAATTCATTAAGTATATTTTTGTGTTTGGCAAGACCTTCAGTCTTGTGCCTACGTACCAACATAAAAATGAGGGATCAAAACCTCGTAGTTCGTGATACAAATTTTAAAGTGGATGCATTACTTTTAACAAAATTAAGTTTGAAAGGCACAAAGGCCTAAAAATGGTTTGAATGAGTTAATTCTTTTTGGGCTTTTTGAAAGTTTAAGTCAAGTATAGTTAAGTTTATTTACAAGTTTGATTTAAGAAAAGAAGTTTGAAAATGCAATGGCATAAGGCCAAAGTTTTTATCTTTTTGCAATATGGTCAATGTTTGGAATAAAATAAGTTAAATAAAAGAAGATTTTGAAAAAGGAGGGAGAGATTTTGAAATTAAAGAAATGGGGAGAAGATGAAGGGACTAATCCTATGCATAAAATTAAAAGTTAAGAGTTGAAAAGATCTGACCAAATGGGTAGCAATCCAATAGACAAGAATGTCAATAGAAAACCCAGAATTCCCTTGGACATTTAGAATCAAGCAACACACAAATGCATAATTATATTATCTTGAAGAGAAAATGCATCAAATAAAGATAGCCACATCCAAGCTTTAGCCATTCCATGATTTTCTTCAAGATTAGCCCATGTAACAGATGGATTCCACAAGTCACAGGTTCAAAATAACAGCTTCACAATGATCATGTTGCAGATGAACTCAGAGGGATCTTGAATGATGTATCAGATAAACTTTCAAATTGCAAGAACTTGGTTTCTCAATAAGTTGGCATTGGCCAAGTCCTTTAGCATAGGAATGTTGCCTAAGTTCTAAGTCCATTTGTACAAGATCAAGCCAACAGTCCACACAAAAAGTTTTTTAGGGTTTTTTCTAAGTCCATTTGTACAAGATCAAGCCAACAGTCCACACAAAAAGTTTTTTAGGGTTTTTTGTTGTTATTATGTACATTAATGGTCGAAGACCACACAAACAAGCAAAGTATATACAAACAAAAGATATCACACAATATAGTCCAAGTGGACAAAGTGAAGATTGCATTAACATAAACAATTAGAATGATCTTAACAATGGCAAATGAATAAAGACAAGAATTAAATGACATTAAAATAAATGGCTTGAAATTAGAAGTTAGCTGCTCAGAAACTAGGAGGAAACTCTGACTGGGAGTGAGTCGGATGGTGACTGGTAGGGAAACCAATGCGATCTACCGGGGAAAACATCTTACTATGCTGAAGATCAACCCCATTGTGGAATACAAAAACACTGTCGGGGAAAACATGTCGCAAGGTACTGAATCAACCAACTTAGTTGGGAAAAAGGATCGGAACTCCGCTAGGAAACTAACACTCCGTAGGGGGGCCGGAACAACACAAACAACTAGGGATACCCGAGGGGTTAACTGCTTGGGGAACCTCTGATGTTTCTCACTTAAGGACTCGTTGCTCTTGAAGTGTTGTTGATACTTCTTTTTAATTTTCTTTGAAAATTTCTTGTTTTTATATGTTTTAAAAAAAAGATTTTGATTAAAAAAATTTAATTTTCCAAAATGATCATAATAAAATTTAAACTATTGGCTGAAGTAAATAAGAGTAGAAACAATTGGATAAAAGCTCAACTTTATTTAATGGGATGGTAGTCTGTAAATGACAAGACTCCATGGATTTTTACAAAGTTGAAAATGGTAATTTACATGGAAAAGGGTTACATTTAATACAAATGACTACTAATCCTTCTACCAATCCTTTGATATCGACTGTGCTCTTGACCGCTGCTGGGATGATGAATTGACGTCAACCCTTGTGCTCAAAGTTCTCCAAAATTTGAAGATCAGCAGAATGCAGTTACTTGCCATAATCCCTAATTTTTGCATAAGTTTCCCCAAGGTGGGGTACTCAACGTATCGGAAAATTATTTCTGTTTTTATGTCTCTAATTTTTGCCTGGATCGCCCTTTCGGGTTTTCAATCCACCGAGACGCTCATTTTTGCCTAAGTCGCCCTTTCGGGTTTTCAACTTAGCGAGTTGTTCTTTTCTTTTTTAGGCGAAGTATTTCTTGACTGCATATGCGTTCACAGGACGAGTGAACTCTTCACCATCCATAGTTGTAAGAATCAAAGCACAACCTAAAAAGGCTCTCTTAACAACATATGGTCCTTCATAATTAGGCGTCCATTTTCCCCTAGAATTTGGTTTGAACGATAAAATCTTCTTGAGCACAAGGTCACCTTCTCTAAACACATGAGGTCTGACCTTCTTATCAAAAGCTTTCTTCATCCTCTACTGATATAATTGACCATGACACATGGCAGTCAATCTCCTCTCTTCAATCAAATTCAGCTGATCAAACCTAGTTTGACACCATTCAGCCTCAGTCAACTTGGCTTCCATGAACACACGCAATGAAGGAATCTCAACCTCTACATGGAGTACTACTTCCATACCATACACAAGAGAAAAAGGGGTTGCCCCTGTTGAAGTGCAGACAGATGTACGATACCCATGCAAAGCAAACGGGAGCATCTCATGCCAATCCTTGTATGTGACAACCATCTTCTGAATGATCTTCTTAATGTTCTTGTTCGCAGCTTCAACAACCCCATACATCTTAGGTCTGTATGGAGAAGAATTATGGTGTGTAATCTTGAAGTCTTTGCAAAGAGCTTCCACCATATTGTTATTCAAGTTCGATCCATTGTCAGTAATGATCTTACTTGGCACACCATAACGGCATATGATCTGATTCTTGATAAACCTTACAACAACTTGCTTGGTTACATTCGCGTACGATGCCGCTTCAACCCATTTTGTGAAGTAGTCAATTGCCACCAAAATGAAACGATGTCCATTCGAAGAATTGGGCTCAATCATCCCAATCATAATAATTCCCCACATGGAGAAGGGCCATGGGGAAGAGATAACATTCAATAGTGTCGGAGGAACATGAATCTTATCAGCATAAATTTGACACTTTAGGCATTTCTTCACAAATTTGCAAGAGTCAGATTCCATTGTCAGCCAATAGTAACCTTCTCGCAATATCTTCTTCGCCATTGCATGTCTATTGGAATGAGTACCAAAGGAACCTTCATACACTTCAGTCATCAACAAGTTTGCTTCGTGTCTATCCACGCATCTGAGCAAAACCATGTCGAAGTTTCTCTTGTACAGTATATCACCATTCAAGTAGAAATTACTGGCTAATCTTCTCAAAGTATTCTTATCTTTCAAAGATGCCTCAGGCGGGTAAATCTGACTTTGGAGGAAACACTTGATGTCGTCATACCACGACTTTTAGTCTTTGATCTCTTCAACAGCAAACACATGAGTTGGCCTATCAAGACACATCATAGACTAATTGGGAACTTCATTCCAATACTTTACCATAATCATTGATGCCAACATTGCAAGAGCATCTGCCATCCGGTTTTCATCTCGAGGGGTATGATGAAACTCAACCTTTGTAAAGAAAGTTGAAATCCTCCTCGCGTAATCTCTATATGGTATTAAACCAGGTTGACTTGTCTCCCATTCACCTTTGATCTGATTCACAATCAAAGCTGAATCTCCAAAGACATCCAAATACTTGATTCTGAGATTCATGGCCTCTTCAAGCCCCATAATGCAAGCTTCATATTCTGCCATGTTGTTTGTACACTTGAAGGTCAACCTAGCTGTAAATGGTAGATGTGTGCCTTGAGGAGTAATACCATGCCCCAACGGGAACCAGGCTCTGGCCCTTCTTCAAGCAATGGTTCATCACAATCTTTCAATTTCAAGTACAAAATCTCTTCATCAGGAAAGTCATACAGCACTGACTGGTAATCTTCAATTGGTTGGTGAGCCAAATGGTCATCCAAGATACTACCTTTGATTGCTTTCTGAGATTGGTATTCGATATCATACTCTAATAACAACATCTGCCAACGGACAATCCTCCCAGTTAAAGCAGGCTTCTCAAATATATACTTGATTGGATCCATTTTGGATATCAACCAAGTGGTATGATTCAACATATACTGACGCAGACGCTTAGCAGCCCAAGCCAATGCGTAACAAGTTTTCTCAATAATAGAATACCGAGTCTCACAGTCGGTGAACTTCTTACTGAGGTAGTAAATTGCAAATTCTTTATTTCTAGTCTCATCTTGCTGACCAAGAACACAACCCATACTATCTTCAAGCACAGTCAAATACATGATCAATGGTCTTCCTTCAATAGGTGGAGACAAAACCGGAGGTTCAGCAAATATTCTTTGATACTGTCAAAAGCTTTTTGGCAGTCTTCAGTCCAATCACAAGACTGATCTTTCTGAAGAAGCTTGAATATATGCGCACATGTGGCAGTCATGTGGGAAATGAATCTGGAGATATAATTCAAGCGGTCGAGAAAACCTCTAACTTGCTTCTCAGTTTTGGGCGCAGGCATCTCTTGTATTCCTTTGACCTTGGCAGGATCAACTTTAATACCCTTCTCACTGACAATAAATCCCAACAATTTACCAGAACGAACACCAAAAGTACACTTATTGGGATTCAAACGGAGTTTATATTTCCTCAAACATTGGAATAGCTTCAACAAATGCTCCACATGTTCCTCTTCATCAATCAATTTGGCAATCATGTCATTGACATATACTTCAATCTCTTTATGCATCATATCATGAAAAAGAGTAGTCATTGCTCCCTGGTAAGTTGCACTAGCATTCTTTAGACCGAAAGGCATCACTCTATAACAGAATGTTCCCCAAGGTGTAATGAATGCGGTCTTCTCCATATCTTCAGGTGCCATCTTGATCTGATTATATCCGGAAAATCCATCCATAAACAAAAAGACTTTGAATTTAGCAGTATTGTCTACCGACATATCAATGTGTGGCAGAGGGAAATCATCTTTCGGACTGGCTTTATTCAAATCTCTATAGTCAACACACATGCAGACTTTTCCATCTTTCTTCGGCACAGGCACAATATTGGCCATCCATTGCGGATACTCAGCGGTTACAAGGAAACCGACGTCAGTCTACTTCTGCACTTCCTCTTTGATCTTCACAGCCATATCAGGATGCGTTCTTCTCAACTTCTGCTTGACTGGCGGGCATTCTGGCTTCAACGGCAATCTATGCTCCATGATCTCAGAATCCAAACCAGGCATGTCTTGATAGGACCAAGCAAACACATATGAATACTCTCGAAGAAGATCAATCAACCCCTTCTTGACATCTGGACACAGGCGAGACCCAATCTTGACTTCCTTCACATCATCCTCAAAACCCAAGTTGATTAGCTCAACCTACTCTTCGAACGGCTTAATGGTCTTCTCATCTTGCTCAAGAAGACGAGATGATTCATCACTCATTTCTACGTCACTTTCCTCCTCGGCCTCAAACACAGGGAATTCAAATTTTGGAGAAGGAGAAGGATCATTATATTCAATGTGGTTAGGAACCAACCTGCATAATGATTTGATATTTTAATTTTAGAGAAGTGAATCTGTGACCAAATATTATGCAGATGGACAATTATATTGTTTTTTTTTGTGATTACCATTTTCACAATAAAGCAAAAAGTAAAAAACAAAACATCATAGATGTGGATGAATAGAATTAATTTTATTAATGATCAATTTGAAAATGCTCAAACAATGTTCAGTTCTCCCTTAGGCATAGGAGAAGGATTTTAAAAACATATAAAAGCAATTACTTAGATCGATGCAAAATAACAGGAATATCAACAGCAGTCCAATGGTCGCAAGCCTTTCCATGCGTCACAAAATTGGTGCAGTTTTCCCCTTCGTCATCCTCTAGCACAATAGCTAAGTGTTGTTCATTGCCATGAATGAACCCTCCGCTACAGAAGCTAAGTTGCATATCTTCAGTCCTTGCAGTTGATGAACCTTTCTGGAACCCCAAACTGGTTCTGCCTTTGTTGTCAGAGACCTCTACCATGCTCCCCCACTGATCAACATTGCCTTCTTCCACAATCTTCTTGGCATTTTTCAATGAGGACATAGGTGCCCCAACTCTCTTTTCAGCAACAATAGATAAGGCTTGGAACGGAGTTCCAACCTCATCCTCAGCTTCAACGTAAGAGAAAGATGACAAATGGCTAACCAACAACGCTTTCTCTCCACCGACAATCACAAGCTTGCCATTCTTCACAAATTTGAGCTTTTGGTGCAAAGTTGAAGTAACAGCTCCTGCCTCATGGATCCAGGGCCTTCCCAACAAGCAACTGTAGGCCGGGTGGATATCCATTAATTGAAAAGTAATTTGAAAATCACTCAGACCTATCTTACCTAGAAGGTCCACTTCACCAATAACTGTCTTGCGCGAACCATCAAAAGCTTTGACGATTACACCGCTATACCTCATAGGCGCTCCTTGGTATGATAGCTTTGACATAGTTGAATTCGGAAGCACATTCAGTGACGACCCAGTGTCAACAAGCACATTTGACAAAGCATCATCTTTGCAATTCATAGAAATGTGCAAGGCCAGATTATGATTTCTTCCCTCCTCAGGGAGTTCTTCATCACAGAAGCTAAGATTATTGCAAGAAGTGATATTAGCCATGGTATGATCAAATTGATCCACTGTAACATCATGTTCTGCAAAAGCTTGTTCCAGAACTCTCTACAGTGCTTCTCTGTGCGCTTCAGAATTCATGAGCAGAGACAACACTGAGATTTTTGAGGGGGTTTGGAGCAGCTGCTCTACCACATTAAACTCACTTCTTTTAATTAACCAAAGTACCCCATCATCATCGTTGGCCTTCACATTGCTGGATTCACCATACTTACCCTTTGAAGCACCAACTGGATCTACAACAGGCACTTCTACCTTCTTTCCAACAACTAATTCCTCCTTATCCTTTGGGAACACCGACCCAAACACACGACCACTGCGGGTCACCTTGGTAACATCAACAATGCTCACCACAGAGCTAGTCGTAGGCAATAGGACCTCTTGACCACCTTCTATCATTGTAGCATTATACTAATACGGTACAGCTTTATCAGATGAATACGGGACTGGGCCCGCTAATCGTATTACCAACGGCGATACTGATCTATTGCTGACATTGTTGTTGTTGCTGTTGTCGTACTGGATTACCAACCTCTCTGGCTGCTCGAAAATGGGCACTATGACATTTGCATCTCCATCAACATGACGGGATTGAACAATCTGAATCATGTCTTCATCCATCAGTCGCTGGATGTCCCTTTTCACAACTTCACAACCCCTCGGGTTAACACTAAAGATAACACAACCGTCATGGTCATGTTCACAATCGCTCACCAAACAAACATCCTTATGCATTTGCACCAAGGATCTTTGGATAAAACGCAAATCAAAAACTTTAAACTCTCCAGGACAACCATCCACCATATTTACAGAAGAGTTCCCATGAGCGTGTAACGGGTTTGCTTTCACATTCGGCGCACGGTCCTCAAAGGACACCATTCCACTCTTCTTCAGCTTCTGAACCTCATACTTGAGCGGATAACAGTTCTCGATATCATGTCCGGGTGCTCCTTGATGAAAAGCACAACGGAGCTCAGTTTTGTACCACCATGGAAGTGGTTCTGGAATTTGTGGCGGGTTTCTTGGTTGGATCAGGTTCTTGAGAACCAAAGACGGATATAATTCTGCATAAGACATGGGAATCGGGTCGAAAGAGACTTTTTTCCTCTCAAAGTTTTGTTGATGACGATTGTTGGTAGTATTGTTGTTGTAGGTGTTAATTCGTTGTTGCGGTTGTTGTTGTTGACGTTGTGTTTGTTGAACTCGTGTTGATTGTTGATTAGAAAATACTAGGATAACGGAAGATATTTGGTGATGCTGATGACGAGATGATTGATTCCTTCTGATCCGAGGCCTCCTCTTCCTCCCACTACTTATTGCATTCGCTTCATTGTCCTTCTTCTTGCTGAAACTGCTACCATATCTCTTGCTTGTCGATGCCTCATCCTTCGACAAACGTCCCTCTCGGACTCCTTCCTCAAGCCTCATCCCCATGTTTACCATTTCGGTAAAGTCACTGGGGACACTAGCAATCATTCGTTCATAATAAAATGAACTCAGGGTCTTCAGAAATATCTTTGTCATCTCTTTTTCCTCCAAAGGAGGAGTGATCTGGGCAGCCAATTCTCTCCATCTCTGTGCATACTCTTTAAACGTCTCTTTATCTTTCTGAGACATAGACCTCAACTGGTCTCTATCAGGCGCCATGTCCACGTTGTACTTATACTGCTCGACAAAAGCCTCTCCCAGGTCATTGAAAGTACGAATGTTGGCACTATCCAACCCCATATACCAACAGAGTGCAGCACCGATCAGACTGTCCTAGAAATAATGAATCAACAGTTGATCATTATCGGTATGAGTAGACATCTTGCAAGCATACATCACTAGATGACTGAGCGGACAAATGTTCCCTTTATACTTTTCAAAGTCAGGCACTTTGAACTTCACCGGGATCTTGACGTTGGGCACTAAACACAACTCAGCAGCACTCTTTCCAAACAAATTCTTACCTCTTAGCGTCTTCAATTCCTTGCGCAGCTCAAGAAATTGATCCTTCATTTCATCCATTTTCTCGTAGACATCTGGACCCTCAGACGGCTTAGAATGATAAATGGTGTCCTCTACACGAGGTAAGGTGTGCACAACGGGAGGTGGCACGGACATGACCAGGCTAGATATCGGCATGGAAGCAAAGTTAGATGCAAAGCCTTCAGGCATGAAGTTGGACGGCATTCCCCAAGGGAATCCGGCATGCATAGTGGGCGCAAATGGGCGGTAGCAGCAGGCATGATAGAGGTAGCCACCTCTGAAATAACCGTCCTCGTAGGAGGAGTTGCAGGTGTTGGAGAAGATTGACTCTGAGCAGCAAGAACTGACTTCATCATGGCAAGGTATGCACAACAGGAGGTGTGCACGGACATGACCGGGCTAGATGCCAGCATGGAAGCAAATGTAGGCGCAAAGCCTTTAGGCATGAGGTTGGACGACATTCCCCAAGGGAATCCGGCAGGCATAGTGGGTGCGAAATGGGCGGTAGTAGCAAGCATGGTAGAGGTAGCCACCTCTGAAATAACTGTCCTCGCAGGAGGAGTTGCAAGTGTTGGAGAAGATTGACTCTGAGTAGCAAGAACTGACTCCATCATGGTAGTCAGACCGACGATCTCGTCTTTAAGCTCTCTGTTCTCTTGCTCTAGATGCTCCATAATTCTGAGATGATTAGCGTGGGTGTTTTACTGATGAGTCAGCTTGGCTAAAGCACAGAAGAAACACCAATGAGACATCTGGCGAAAGAGAAACCTGCTTGCAAATGATACATGAAATGCAATGCTTGTTTATTTATTTTTATTTTCAAGGAACTTACTATATCATTTGCAAACCTATATATATCAACAATTGCAATAATTTTTGTATGACCAAAAATCTCTTTTCATATATATAATTGGAAGGATTACACTGAGTATAATTTCAGAAACCAAATGAAAAATACAAGAGAAAAGGAGACTAGTCATCCTAAGGATCCCTAACAACGTCAGAAGATCTGGCTGAAGGCGCGTACTTCCTTCAAATATGTTGAATCTCGGTCTCAAAAGAAGCCTTCATCTGAATCTTCTTCCAAGCAACGGAAGGCTGATGCATGCTAGAAGGTGAAACCTCTGGCTCTCTCTGTCTCTTCGTCACTCGGTCTTCAAGTAGCTCAATAAGTGCATCTTTGTCCTTAGACTCCAACTGCAACTCTTCATGCTTCTTGCTCAAAGCACGGAAACGCTCTTCCCGCATGTCCTTCTCTTGCTTCATCTTGACGAGCGCGTCTGTCATACGGTGAACTGACTTGGGGTATTTTGCTTTTTATCGCAATGTCGCGGATAGCAAGAGTCGCCACCGACTTTTCTTTTATCCAATAAGGAAAGGTGGAAAAGAACAGGAAAGTCCTTAATTTAGATTCTTAGGTTCGGGAGGTACATTATACAAAGGGAAGGTGTTAGCACCCTTTGTATCCATGGTTATCCATGGGCTCTTAATTGCTGGATCACTTATATTTTTGTCTGAAAAGAGTTGGTGAATTGTTTAAAAATGTTTCGAAAAGAGAGTTTAACTTTGTAATGATTCTCGTATGAATGTATACAAAGTATTTATCTCGTTTGATTTTGAAAAAACAGTTTAGAAAAATATAACTTGGTAATGATTCTAGTATGAATGTATACCAAGTGGTGATTTTCTAGGACTTGCAAAGTGTGAGGGGTGGAAAATGTTTTAGGTTATGATCCATTAATTGAGAGTTATACCTTCCTAAGGTCATTATGGGCATTTCCTATCCTTATGAGGGTAAAACTGTCCTTACTATTGAGAAGTAAGTAGTTTTATCCTTTGGATGTAAAAGGGTCATTGTAGGGTCATCGATAAGTCATTGAAGGCAACAGTTGTAAGGATACCTTAGCATTCGAAGGGACGATCATCATTTAACCGTAGGCTACACCGAAGGGTCATCGAGGGACAAAATCGTGTTTTCGAAGGCAACATCCGAGGGACCATGATTTATTTTATGATGATTTAACCGAAGGGTCTTTGCTAAGTGTATCCCTACATTCGCGGGACACGACCGTTATACCGTAATACCGTAGGGCAGCAAAGAGAGGTCCAAGATCACATATTTAAAGGCCGTATTTTACAATCAATTAGGCAATTAGGATGAATCTCCACATTAAAATCAATACATTAAAATCAGCTAAGTAATTGAGGGTGGATCTCCACATTAAAATTAATACATTAAAATTAATTAGGAAATTTAGGGTGAAACTCCACAAAGGGCATCCCACAAATAAAGTGGAATACCGATCTAGCTAGCTTTCCCGGCGATGTGTGAACCTTTGCAAAACTCAGCAAACATGTCAGAATACCAAATCAGGGTGCAATCGAGAATTACACCACAAAAGAAACCAGAACAGCAGTAGGGTCAGATAAACAATGCATGGCTATGATAAAAACATGACAGATGGGCAAAAGTCAGAACAGAAAAGTCGGCTGTTGTCGCGTTCGCTCCTGCTTCACCTAGCGAAGTCTTAGCGAACACTCGTTGCATGCTCGCTTAGCGATGTGCTAGCGAGCGGCTGCGGATTCCGGTTTTAATAACGATATAATGGCAACAAGCTTCACACCTTATAGCATTCATTACAGAGATTATGTGGTTAGACATTCAGATGTTCATGCATACTTAAATTCATATGTAAAACTTAAGATAGTTTCATAAATTCAATCATGATACCATGTGCAAATTAAGAACATAAGGTAGTAATAGCAATGCCAACCTGTTTGTAATCGAATTGTAACCTTGAATTGGCCGATCGGATCGAATTGAGCGGAAGTGACCTTGCTGCCGCCGGCTTTTCCTTCAGGGTTTCCTTTAGGGTTACTCGGAATTCTCAGGGTTAGCCTCTAGGGTTTTCCGTCTGTGAGCGCTAGGGTTTGCTTGCTAGGGTTCTCCTTTCGTCCTTTTTCGTCCTCCCTTTTTCTGACTGGAGTTGTGGTATTTATAATGCCTTTTTTCATGACCTAATGGGCTCAGAGTGAAGCCCAAAATTTTCTGTTATCTGCCAGCTTCGCTAGGCGAGCGTGTAGCGAACGTTCGCTAGGCGAGCGTGTAGCGAACGTTCGCTAGGCGAGCGTGCAGCGAACGTTCGCTAGGCGAAGGATTTGCTCGCCTAGCGAGCAGGCCAGTTTGGGCCATTTTCTGGATTGGGCCACTCGTGAGCTGGGCCTTTGTTCCTTTAAGATCAGTGTCATAAAAATGAGTCGGAGTGCCCTGAAAAATGTCTTGAAATATTAATGGGCAAATTTTGGGGTATGACAGCTGCCCCTGTTCAATATTCTTGAACCGAGAGAGTCAGAATGGTATGTACGCCATTCGTGGTCTGGAGGTGGAAGATTATTGAACACTTAGGATGCCCCAAAAATTTGCACTTGTCAATTAGTTAGTCTTGATGGAGATGGGTTTAAAGATGCCATATAGGAAGTTTGATGATGAGAGCTTCAGAGTACGTCGTACGTTAGAAGATATCTGAAGTCATGGGTGTCACTGGGTCATACGCTAGACCGTATAGTGAGTCATTCATTAGGCCGTCGACTTCACTAGGGAGTTAGAATGGGTCATATGCCGCTGGGGATAACAGATCAGAATGGATCATACGCTAGATCGTATCTGAGTTGCAGAATGGGCCGTCTGTTAGGCTGTATCTGACGAAAAGTAGTCGTACGCTAGACTACACCTCGGGATGTACCGTACGCTAGGTAGTATCTGAGGAATGAAGATCCGAATGGGTCGTACGCTAGACCGTATTGTTGGAGGAGTAATATGTTGTGCCGAATCAAAATGAGATAAGAATCCGAATGAGTCATACACTGCTGGGGATAAAGGATCAGAATGGATCGTACGCTAGATCGTATCTGAGTTGCGGAACGAGCCGTCCGTTAGGCTGTATCGTTACTGGGGGTGAAGGATCAGAATGGATCGTATGCTAGATCGTATCTGAGTTGTAGATTGAGCCGTCCGTTAGGCTGTACCTGATGATGAAGGGGGTAGTCATACGCCAGACTACACTTTAGAATGTACCGTATGCTAGGTAGCATTTGAGGCCTTGAAGGTCCAAATGGGTCGTATGCTAGACCGTATTGGAGTTGTTGAAGGTCAGAATGGATCGTACGTTAGATCGCATCTGAGTTGAAAGAGTCATATGTTGAGCTGAATCAGAATGAACCGTACGCTAGGCTATATCTGATAGTATTTGTATATGTTGTATTTGCAATAAATGTCTGGGATGGGCTTATAGATGCCATCGTTAGGAGGATGTCAGAATGAATGTTGACATGGAGTATATCTGAAAGATGTAGTTGAATCCTGAACGTAATTGATGAGGATGTCCGTCTGAATGGACCTTTGTTTTGACTGTATCAGGGGAATAATTAACCTGAAAAATAAAGTTAGCTTTATGCCATGTCATGATGCATGAGATGTTTTATGCTTATGAAAATAACTGCGAACGATGTATGCATGCGTATGCTGTGAAATGATGTAATGAATGAATTATGCATCTGAAAAGTTCTTCCAGAGGACTCTACTGGGGAAAACAAATCTCAATCTTCTGGTCGGAGATATTTGTATTGATGACCCTTTCTCAGCTGGGGGTATTTGATTTCTGTCTGATGGTAGAAATGTTCAATAGAAGTTTGGCTGGGGATAGAAGAGATGACTAGTCCGTCTGGTGATGCCGACCTCTTCTGGGAAATAGCCAGTTTTTGTTGGGGAAAAGATTAGCAACGGATTCATTGGAAAGCATGATTAGACCTTCTCCTCGATCCTGAAGTCTAGTAGTAATCGCTATTTCTATTTTATGCACGCATTTTTGGTAAACATCGATCATATCCAAATGCATATATTAATTCGAATTAAATCAATGGACGCTTATGCAAACAAAACAGAGAAAGTAAAACAAAAGCATTTTTTTTATTTTTTTCTTAGAAACAAAATTGTATTGATTTTGAAGGAGGGCCTATAAACAGGCAATTTGTATACAAGGAGACAGAAATCCTAGTAAGAGGAAATTGTCAAGAAAACAAAGAGAAAGCTATGCAGAAAAAGTCCCATTGATTTAATTCTACTACTGTCATTATGCCTTCAAGCCTCTCATCTCCTGCTGTCGGATAAAAGTGATTGGCTTGTTCAGTCCCTTTGATTTGGGTGAAGCTGACCGAGAACGGGACATAGTCATACGCTTTAATCCCTAATTTTTGCCTGGACCGCCTTTTCAGGTTTTCAGTCCACCAGGATACCCTTTTTTGCCCAAGCCGCCTTTTCAGGTTTTCGACTTGCCGGGTGTACATGCGTAGTATTTTTTAACTATGTCCGTGTTCACGGGATGCGGGGATTCTTCGTCATCCATTGTAGCAAGTATCATGGCTCCACTAGAGAATACCTTCTTAACTACAAATGGCCTTTCGTATGTGGGAGTCCATTTTCCTCTAGAATCACCTTGTGGTAGAATGATACGCTTTATTACCAAGTCGCCACTTCGGAATTATGGTGTTTTATTCTGAGCTGCGTGCAGAGTTCAGTAATCATCTTGTTGTTCAGATTAGCACCATTATCAGTGATAGCTCTTTCAGGAGACAACAGGTTTCTCAAATGTATATTTGATAAGACCCATCTTAGAAATCAATAAAGTGGTATGATTCAACATATACTGTCTTAGTCGGCGAGCAGCCTAAGCCAAAGCACAGCAAGCCTTCTCGAGCTGTGAGTATCTTGTTTCACAGTCGGTACCTTTTGCTAAGGCAGTGTATGACATGCTCTTTTCGACCAGACTCGTCATGTTGCCCCAGCACACCCTATTGAATTTTCTAACACGGTCAAATACATAGTTAGAGGTCTTCCTTCAACTGGTAGCATCAGAATTGGAGGTTCCTGGAGATATTTCTTGATTTTGTCGTTCATCATTCCATACCATCTCTTGATTTTTCTTTTTTGGTAATTTGAGGATGGGTTCGCAAGTAGCGGTCAAATGGGAGTTAAATCGGGCGATGTGGTTTAGATTTACGATTTCGATCGATGCCCCATGCGGCTGGATAGTCTTTTCTTCTTGCCGTAGTCTGGCAAGTTCTCAGGTACTTCACAATCTTCCTCACTTCCATCCTCGGCTTGGTAGATCGGATTTTCAAAGTCATAATGAACAGTAGCAGAATTACTATCAACAGGAACCAGAGTGGGTACGGATCTGCAATTTGTTACGTGAGTGTGTGCAAGAAAACATAGCTTATTTGAAAGATGACAGGAAAGATAAAGAGCGCAATATTTGAATGCAATAGGTCCATTGATTCATTGAATGTGAATATGCTTATGAAAATGACAAAACCCTTGAAAAATTAGCTATTGTGCCCCGGGTATAGACATAATGCTTTAAAATGTTAAAATAGCAATAACAATTACTCCTGACTAAAGGAAATCAGGATAGTGTCTTTAGCTTTCCAATTATTGAGTCTGTCACCAATTGTTGGGAAAATCCAGCTATCCAAGTCATAATCGTTATCAGTATCTTCCACAGCATTGACAGTCTCGTCATGATTAGGCAGAGGGACAGTAATGTCATTAGGAGTCTCCGGAGGATCAAAGGTAGTCGCCTGTATCTTCCCACTTTGAATGCCACTTTCAACATGTTCACCTGTTAATATAAGTTCAGTGAAACCCAATGAGGAACTCCTCAATAGATGGCTGTAGAATGGGCCAGTCAGTGTGCTCATGAACATGTCCACTAATTCTCGATCAGTCATAGGGGGTTTGACTCTTCCAGCCAAATCTCTCCATTTTTGAGCATATTCTTTGAAGCTTTCTTTAGATCCCATAGTCATATTCTGCAACTGTAGCCGAGTAGGCGCTAACTCAGAATTATACTGGTAGTGCTTGTAGAAAGCTGTCGCTAAATCAGTCCAGGTGCGGATGTTAGAGCTCTCGAGCTGATAATACCATTCTAACTGTGTGCCAGACAGACTTTCTTGGAAGAAATGAATGCATAGTTTCCTATCAGTGGTATACGGCTGAATCTTTCTCACATAAGCTCTCAGATGCATCTGAGGACAAGATGCCCCATCATACTTAGTGAAAGCGGGGACCTTGAATTTGCGGGGAATGACCACACCAGAGACCAGACCTAGGCTTTCGAAATCCAGACCGGTCGCCCTCTGACCTTCCATAGCTAGCATACGTTCTTCCAGCAACTTGTACTTGCCATCTCTTGGAGAGTACTGTTCATCCTCATAATCTTCATTGTCGTCCTCAGGGTTGAAGAGATCAACATTCTCATCTTCTGAATCTGTCTCTGTTTCCTCTTCTTGATCCTTCGGAATTCTGATTTTGACTCCTGTGGCCTGTCCTTTAAGCCTTCTTCCCGGGTTAATGTAACTCACAGGTTTCTTGTCCTTTTTCTTCTCGAGCAAGAGAGCCTTCAGTTCCTCCTGCCCCTTGGATAAGTTCAAGATCATCTCCTGGAGTTGAGCATTCTGAGCATGGAGATCTTTGACAGTTTGTTCGAGGTCCATTTTTCTGTTTGGAGGAAAACCGTGAGAACATTGATCCCTTAGAGTACCTGTTATGCAATGTTATGTCATGCTATGCAATGTATGAAATGTTTTCAATGTTTAAAGTCCTTGAAATGGTTAGTACAATGCCATGATGTCATGATGTTATGATGTTATGATGTTATGATGTTATGATGTTATGATGTTATGTAAATAACAAGCACAAGCAAGTCACATAATCATCATTCCTAAGTTTTAAGGCTTGCATGAGTTCCATAGGTAAGTACCCTCCCCACTGAAGTTTGGTTGGTTCAACCTGTCCTAGAATAGTAACCGGGTTCTAGAAGGATCTCAAATCATCGACCTTCCTTTAAGTCCACTTCAGTGCAACACCAAGTGGTTGACCGAAGCTTCCCCAAAGTTCAATCTCAAAGAGTGTAGTATCGAGTCTCAACCAACCCCAGTCGGAACCAAAGTCAGTTATCTCACTACTTTCTAATGGCTAGGATGAGTCACTTAGGGTTCTAAAGGTCTGGTTAATGCTTTGATGACACCACGCGAATGCCAAATTTTTCCTCAAGTAAACATGAGGAACATCAGGACATCCAAAGCGTCACATTAACCGTAGCCATCATTTTGACCATTCCAGTATACGCCGGATAGTCGCGATGATCTATTGCTACTTACCTAAGGTACACTAGATCCGGGTGTAGGATCTTTCACTCAAGCATAAAATACCCAAGCAATCCCTTAAAAGTAAATCAGACAATTTAAATAAGTGATCTTGTTTTTAAGGTAACCTCTCTTTTTAAGTATTCCCCAGCAGAGTCGCCAGTTCTGTCATACGGTGAACTGACTTTATGTGTTTTTAATCGCAATGTCGCGGTTAGCAAGAGTCGCCACCGACTTTTCTTTTATCCAATAAGGAAAGGCGGAAAAGAACAGGAAAGACCTTAATTTAGATTCTTAGGTTCGGGAGGTACATTATACAAAGGGAAGGTGTTAGCACCCTTTGTATCCATGGTTATCCATGGGCTCTTAATTGCTTGATCACTTAAGTTTTTCTAGTCTGAAAAAGTGTTCGTGAATTGTTTAGAAAATGTTTTGAAAAAGAGAATTTAACTTTGTAATGATTCTCATATGAATGTATACAAAGTGGTTATCTCGTTTAGTTTTGAAAATGGTTTAGAAAAATATAACTCAGTAATGATTCTAGTATGAATGTATACCAAGTGGTGATCTCGTTTAGTTTTGAAAATGGTTTAGAAAAATATAACTCAGTAATGATTCTAGTATGAATGTATACCAAGTGGTGATTTTCTAGTATTTATGAAGTGTGAAAAGTATTTTTAAATTGTGAGTAAGCAATTAAGAGTTATACCTATCCAAGGTCTTTACGGGCATTTCCTATCCTTATGAGGGTAAAACTATCCTTGCTATTGAGAAGTAAGTAGTTTTATCCTTTGGATGTAAAAGGGTCATCGTAGGGTCATCGATTGGTCATTGAAGGCAACAGTTGTGAGGATACCTTAGCATTCGAAGGGACGATCATCATTTAACCGTAGGCTACACCGAAGGGTCATCGAGGGACAAAGGCAACATTCGAGGGACTATGATGATTTAACCGAAGGGTCTTTGCTAAGTGCATCCCCATATTCGCGGGACATGACCATAATACTGTAATCGTAGGGTAACAAAGAGAGGTCCAAGATCACTTATTTAAAGGCAAAGTTTTACAATTAATTAGATAGCCGTAGTCAATTAGATAATTAAGGAGAATTTCCACATTAAAATCGATTAAATAATTAGGATGAATCTCCACATTAAAATCAGCTAAATAATTAGGTAATTTAAGATGAATCTCCATGAGGGTATCCCACAAATAAGGTGGAATACCTAGCAAGCTACTTGTTCCTGGGAATATGTGGACCTTTACAACATTCAGCACACATGTTAGAATACCAAATCAAGGTGTAATCGAAGATTACACCGCAAAAGAAACACAGCAGTATGAATGTCAGGCAAAATAACGCATGATTAACATAGAACAGATCAGATAAGCATAGGACATAACAACCAAAATATTAGTGACTGTCCCGTTCGCCTCTGCCTCGCCTAGCGAAGGCTTAGCGAATGTTCGCTACATGCTCGCTTAGCGATGTGCTAGCGAGCGGCTGCGGGTTTTGAATTTCAGAACAGTACGACCTCAACCTGCTGCATGGCTTATGGCATTCAATTACAGAAATAGCATGGTCAAATATTCAGGGTACAGGCATACTCAAGCTCATAGGCAAAATCTGATTACATATCCAAAAATTCAATCATGATGCATTATGTATTTAGAGATTACAGATTGGAAGCATAAAACAGTAGTGATGCGCAAACCTGTTTGCAATTGAATTGCAACGTTGAATTGGCAGATCACTTTCGGTAACGGATTGAGTTGGGCGGCGGTAGCTTCGGAGCGGATGAGCGGCCTTTAGGGTTTCTTTACTCGGAATCCTTCAAGTTGATCTCCAGGGTTTCTATGCCAGGGTTTCCGTCCGTCTTCCTCTGTTTTTCGTCCCCCCTTTTTCTGACTGGAGTTGTGGTATTTATAATGCCTTTTTTCATGACCTAATGGGCTCAGAGTGAAGCCCAGAATTTTCTGTTATCTACCAGCTTCGCTAGGCGAGCGTGTTGCGAACGTTCGCTAGGCGAGCCTGCAGCGAACGTTCGCTAGGCGAAGGATTTGCTCGCCTAGCGAGAAGGCCAGTTTGGGCCATTTTCTGGATTGGGCCACTCGTGAGCTGGGCCTTTGTTCCTTTAAGATCAGTGTCATAAAAATGAGTCGGAGTGCCCTGAAAAATGTCTTGAAATATTAATGGGCAAATTTTGGGGTATGACAGCGTCTTCCAACTCCTCTACATCTTGGTTAGGGAGAGTTAATGGCTCAACCACAACCATAGACACAGGTGTTTCACAAGGATAAGGCATCTTCAACTCCAAAGCTCTCTTCTTCACCCAAAGAGTGTAAGCTTCCAAAGCTACACAATTGCACGGACCAAGCTCGGATCTTCCTTTCCTATGCACATTATGCCAAGCATGCACAATCTTCTGCTTCAAATGTTGGGGATCTTTACCCTCTTGATAGAAAAGACCTTCTAACAAAGTGTTATTAGGTTTGTCTCTCAAGGGGAACCGAAGTTGACGACGAGCCAAAACAGGGTTGTAGTTGATTCCTCCTTGTGTACCAATGAGAGGCACGTTAGAGAATTCACCTCAACTATCAATAATCTCTAAACTACTCAAAGAAGGATCATACCAAACTATATCATCATCAGTGAGAGACATAAGTCTCTGAGACCACCTTAGACATTATTTGTTCTCCACAAAAGCAGGTGTCTGAGGCAAGTGCAAAATAAACCACTTGTACAGAAGAAGAATGCAACAGAAAATAGTTCCTCCATATTTAGAATTCCTTAGATTTAAAAAGAAATACATATCATCCAACAGAGTAGGCACAGGATTCCCAATCAAGAAAAGTCTAATGGCGTTAACATCAATAAAATCGTTAATGTTATGGAACAAAGTTAATCCATAGATAAGCAACACAAAGATAGCTTCAAAAGCGTCCACACTACCGGCTTGAGAAAAAACAGTAGCTTCCTTGATGAGGAAATCTGATGGCAACCCAAACAATCCTCCTTTCTTCACCCAATGAGCCTCTATCTCAGACTTCTTCAAGTGAAGAGCTTTAGCAATAAGATGAGATCTGGGAATCTCTTCCACTCCACTAAAAGGTACTCTACTAGAAACAGGTATCCCCAAAAGATGAGAATACTCCTCCAAGGTAGGCACAAGCTGAAAATCTGGGAAAGTGAAACAATGGTAGAGAGGATCATAGAACTGCACCAATACACTCAAGAGTCCTTCAACCACATCAGCAGATAAGATAGACAAAAGCTTCCCATGACGTTTTTTGAAGTCCAAGGGATCTAATATAAAATATGCTAGCTTCCTTAACTCTTTCAAGTCAGGACATCTGAAACTGTACTTCTTAGTGTTCCTTCATCCATAATCCATGGTCTGAAAATATTTGCAAATCATGCCTCAGTTCCTTGAAATTTTCGTGTGATGAATGTTATGATGCGCATGAATGCATGAATGCAACAATCACAAATAATGGATCACACACAAGGAAAACAAAGGTCAAGGGATGAATCAAGTCATTGTCAAGATCAATCATCCATTTTGGTGGATTATGGTTTACACCTTATCAACACCCAAGTTCCATTGATATTGACAAGACTTGATTGGATCAACCAAGAATCAAGGGTTTGTTGCAAGTCACGAGCATGGAGTCTGAGCATTGATATTGACAACACCCAGAGTCTTAATTCCATCTATCGGATATTACAGGTTAAGATGACAGACTCATCGACCCATAATATTCTCAAGAGAAACTCATCTGAGTGTAGTATCACGTAACAACTGTTATCAAGTCTACACTTAAACAGTTTCTGCACTATGTCCTAAATAGGCCAAGAGGGGGTAAATGTTCTACGGTTCTCAGCTTCTCAGACCCAAATTAGAGATAGTAATGCCTAACCACAAATACTTGTGTGACATTTCCAAATCCAAAAGAGTATCCACTGAGCAGATGGATCTAAACCAACTTGTTAAGGACTACTCCACACAAGTTGAACATGACTATACCATCCTCCTATCTTAATGGCACTCAAGTTCGGGTTAGAACTTATTTCACCACTCAAAGATCACCAAGCACAACAAGAAGATTATATCACACATACATATATACAAACATTACATATATACAAATATATACACACAAAAAGTAGGCTAAACCCACTGGAGACTACTCCCCAGCAGAGTCGCCACTTAATTTCTGTAGCGGTAAATTCATGATCGTCAAGCTATGGATAAGCTAGACATCAAATAACAAGAGTCGTCACCGCGCTATTATTGTTTCCAAGGGAAAAGGGAAAAAGTATGAACAAAACCCAAAAGTAAGAAGTTTTCAAATCAAAACTAATAAAATGTCGGAGATTACAGGTAAGGGGTTGGTTACACAGAGGGGAGGTGTTAGAACCCAAAGTGTCCTAGGTACTCCTAGGGAGCCCTTTTTGTGTGCATATGTATTTGATACAAAATGATGTTTACAAACAAATAGAATGGGGGGATGAGAAAAGAATTCATTAATAATATTTTTGTTTTTGGCAAGACCTTCGGTCTTGTGCCTACGTACCAACTTAAAAATGAGGGATCAAAACCTCGTAGTTCGTGATACAAATTTCAAAGTGGATGTATTGCTTTTAACAAAATTAAGTTTGAAAGTCACAAAGGCCTATAAATGGTTTGAATGAGTTAATTATTTTTTGGATTCTTTGAAAGTTTAAGTCAAGTATAGTTAAGTTTCTTTACAAGTTTGAATTAAGAAAAGAAGTTTGAAAATGCAATGGCATAAGGCCAAAGTTTCTATCTTTTTGCAAAGTGGTCAAAGTTTTGAACAAAATAAGTTCAATCAAAGAAGATTTTGAAAAAGGAGGGAGATATTTTGAAATTAAAGAAATGAGGAGAGATGAAGGGACTAATCCTATGCATAAAATTAAAAGTTAAGAGTTGAAAAGATATGACCAAATGGGTAGCAATCCAATAGACAAGAATGTCAATAGAAAACCCAGAATTCCCTTGGACATTTAGAATCAAGCAACACACAAATGCATAATTAAATTATCTTGAAGAGCAAAGGCATCAAATAAAGATATACACATCCAAGCTTTAGCCATTCCATGATCTTCTTCAAGATTACCCCATGTAACAGATGGATTCCACAAGTCACAGGTTCAAAATAACAGCTTCACAATGATCATGTTGCAGATGAACTCAGAGGGATATTGAATGATGTATCAGATGAAGTTTCAAATTTCAAGCACTTGGTTTCTCAATTAGTTGGCATTGGCCAAGTCCTTTAGCATAGGAATGTTGCCTGAGTTCTAAGTCCATTTGTCCAATATCAAGCCAACAGTCCACACAATTTTTTTTAGGGTTTTTTGTTGTTATTATGTACATTATTGGTCAAAGACCACACAAACAAGCAAAGTATATGTTAGTACCTTAGGATTGGCATTAATTTTGTAAAACAAATAATGTAATCACCTCTGTTGTTTTAATATGTTGGGTTGAAGAAGTTCAACATCTGGACCAACATGTCATGTAAGATGTCACGACATCGGGACTGTGACATCTCACATGTGTATCAAACTGAATAAGTTAATTCTGGTTTGGTTTGTGATTAATTAGGAGATCTGGTGAATATCCTATCTCCTATGTGAAGATCTTGAAGATTCAATCAGAAGATTTGGTAAATATTTGGTGAATATACAGTTCCCAAATATGGAGATCTTTTAGGAAATAAAAGATTGAAGACCATGATTGGAGCAGAAGAATTCTGCCAGCTCTGTAACAACAAAGGAAAGATTTGCTGCGATTTCTGAAGGCCAAAATCCAGTTGGGTGGTTAGGTTATAAATAGTAGATTGTAACCTAGGTTTTGTAAGCCTCAAACAATGTAAAAATTAGGGGTATGTGTGAGGTAAACCTCCCAACATGTGGGAAGGTTACCAAGTGTTTCTCAGTGCTTGAAAGCATGAGATTATTTGTAACTCAAAGCCTGTAGGCAAGAGTGGTTATGTTCTTGAACGAAGCTGTGAAGCAAGTTCAAGTTGTTTAAACATTACATGGTACTTGTAATGATAGGAATAGAAACTGGAGGTTTCTATCTAGGAGTGCCTAGGTATAGATTGCATTGGGTAGGGATTAAGTGAGGAGTTGTAAACGGGGGAGTTTAACTCTGAATTAATACTACTAATAGTGGATCTTCTTCCTGGCTTGGTATGCCCCCAGAGTAGGTAACGTTGTACCAAACTGGGTTAACAATTACTGGTGTTTTTACCTTCTGCACACTATATTTTGTTTGTTATACCTCAGTCTGTTTCTAGTCTGTTTATGAAGAGAATAACAAACTTGACACATAGCCTGCAGTCTGATTGCAAAACAGAATGTTATGACATTCATTATTGATTGCTGTTACTGATAGACTGGTTGGTCAGTTACAGTTCATCCTTCTGTAATGTTGGAATAGATGATGTTCAAATCAATGTTGAGACATCGTGCTGATAACTGGGCAGGATTAATAAACATAAGTGCCATGTTTGATCTCTACTGTGTCGTTGTTCTAGATGGACAAAACTGGATGTTCTTCTGTCCATGGTGGTAGAGTAGCAGATGTAGTGACATCTGGGACTGTGTGCATATGAGTATTGGGCTTTAATTTTTCTAACTGTCTTGCTGTATAAGTAACAATGTAGGATCAGATGTCATGACTTTGTGTAGAACATCTGAACTCTGACTATACCAGAATTTCAATTGGTATCAGAGCAGGCATCCTGTTCTGTTTCTGGATGAGATCCATGGGTGATACTTTCTGGTATCTTGCAAGGAGTTATGCCAGTACTGATGTTGGAACCTGTGGAAGGTTTTGTGATTTTCCATGAGATTTATCATAGGTCAAGCAAGGTCAAAGGACCTTGGAGAAAAAATTTAAGAATTTTTAAAGACTTAAAAGTATTTTTAAACAATTAAAAACAAATGAAAAATCAATTAAATCATGAAAAATATTAATAATGATCCAAAAAATAATTTTAATTCAGAATATGAAAGAGGAAATTATTTGAAATTATTTCGTGAAACTCTCATATTTTTTGGATCAATATTAAAATTAATATGAATTAATGAAAATAAAAGGAATAAAAGAAAACCAGAAAATAACAAAAAAACGTGGACCACTTGATCTCCCTCATTAATTGAGGTGGCAGATCAAGTGGTCCTCAATGCGCTTTCCACCGTGGACTTAAGTCAATGCGCCACAGGAATGGTAATCAGAACCAACGCATGAGATTAAAACAATTTGAACCATATCAATGGCTCTGAACACTTCCAGTGCATCACCGACGTCCAAAGGTCGGTCATCTTCTCCGATGACCCTGGCCGGACTGGTTCACTCATCACCATCAAGAAAATGAAAAAGGAGGACATGATCTAAAAGATAAAATGGCGTAGAGCACGAATCTGACCTCAGTTTTAACTAACTCCACATATATAGAAAGATATGAGGAGTTGAATTTTGAGGTGTGTCAACTGAGTTGCTTCGATTTGACCTCTAAGTAACTCAATTTTCTTGCGTACATTGGTAGGACTTCAAACAACCAAAGATCCAAGAGAATTGGGTGGAATTGAGAGAGAATCGAAGAGATGAAATTTTCTGGAAAATACCTTCAATGCAGGTTTGGATTCAATTGTTCTTGCTTTGGCTCGTGCTTGATCTTGCTCAGTATGCTTACAGAAGTAGATTAGAATGCACAAAAGGTCTTGGATCCCTGGATTCAAAATAGTGAGATTCCAACTGAATTTCCAAAGGAAATTCTCAGGATTATCATCTCAAATGGAAGGGTTTGGTGTTTGGGATCAAAGCTGGCGTGAAGGGGTCCTTAATTTTGAGCATAGGGAGCTCTATTTATAGCTGAATCACATGATATTTGCACCTTCCAAATGAGTTTCCAAAATTGGAAATGAGTGATGCATGTGTGCATGGGCGTGTACAAGCCCATGAGATAATTCCATTTGGTCCATAATTGAGTGTGAACAAGTCTGAAATCAAATTGGAGTGCTAGGCAATTATACATGGAAACTTGAAGTTTGATTTAGTTCCAAATGATGACGTAATGTTCAAGCCATGCACAACCCATTCAAACCTTGTCCAAAATAGATGAAATTGGACTTTTTGGAAAGGCTAGATCAAGCGAAACAACTTTGATGTTCAACACTTTTCCATTTGAAGCTTGTATAATTATGAATTTTGAGGTGGAAGTTTGGAAATTTCAACATATCAAAAAAAATTCAAAGTGTCAAGCCATATATCTCAATATTCCACCTTGCTTAACTTTTTATGTGAGCTTAAAATGAGAAACGTGTCTTCATAAAACTTGTAGCTATTTCAAAGACCTTCAAAATAGTCACCAATTTCATGTCATTTGGATTTGGGATGATAAAGTTATGCATTTTTGAAGTTTGGAAAAATCACTTGTTCAATGGTATAGGTCAAAAGTGACATATAATGTAACTTCATATCCCATGCTCATAAAAGTTGAATTAGATCTCACTCCAAACATAAAAGTTGAATTAGAAATCTTGAATTTTATTTTGCAACTTGGAAATCTTTCATCTCATAAAAATTGAGCAAGTTATGGCCTTGGGAAGTTGACTATCAAATTAGGGTTTAGACAAAATGACCTATAATGTTTCCATATAGAAAATGATTTTCCAATCAAAACTAGCTCTAGGTATCAACATGAAAGTTGTTTAGAATGTCATTTAGAGTAACTTTTCTCTTGGAATCATTTTCATATGGTGAAAATTGTAGGAGATAGAGTCTAGGGAGGCCCTGTTTTGATAAGATGAATTCATCTGGCCAACCACCATCAACCAACTTGCTAACCTTCAATTCTTTGGACTTTATTGGCTCATGGTAGATCATATATTCATAAGATGATGAATTTTGAAGTTTCCTTTGAGAAATTTGATCAAATGGCAAGATAGCTTGTTGGAGAAGTTACTCAAAATACCTAGTCAAACTAGGGTTTCCAAGGCAAATCACCCTCAAACTCTTCAAGAAAACTTGATTAATATAACATGTAGGAATCAATGGAACTCATATGTGATGCTCATAACCATTCTTGGATCAATTCATGGTTGTGCTCTTTGTCATGAGGGTCTTAAACCCTAGATATGAACTTGATAGATCAATGGTGATCATGCCCTACCTACAAAAGAGTTAGGCAAATGCAAAAACATATTTTTGTATTTTGGTTAGTAAAATGATAATATACAAGTATGATACAATCACATAGTGCTTGGTGATCTCTCCCAAGACAAACCCAATGAAAGAGGGGTAAGGAGGATGCCAAGGTATGATCCCAATGCTAATGCTTATGATGAAATTGCATGAGGGATATTAGGGTCAAAATTGGGGTCTTACACTTACCAATGGCGGTCCAATCTAATTGATAACCATATAACCATCTCGATTGGTCTGAAAGAGAAAGCATTAAATACATCAAAAGATTACCATAAAAATAATATTATAAATGCAATCGTAAACTCAAAGTCATTACAGATCTAAATCAGGGACATCCCCCTAGCATTGGGGGGTTTAGCTACTCATATTTTTCAAAACAGATTCAAGATAAAAAAATACGCATTACAAGTAATTGGATGACTTGGATCTTCAATCGCTTGCGCTCATGAAAATCTTCCGCTCTCCGAATTCCTTGATCTCTGTAATCCTTGATCGTTTGACAATTATTTGTGTTCTCCTCGTTCCAAAGTATCTTCTTCTCCTGTAGAAACTCTCTTAAAATAGTGAAAAATCCCTTGGCAAAGGTTGGAAATCCCTAAAACATCCTTGCAGCTCAAGCCTGGGTAAAAAGCCCAAAAATTGGAAGAATCTGTGCCTGGGCTGACACGGCCCGTGTCAGCTGACACGGGTGGCCGTGTCACCTCTCTGGCTTATTGTTTCCTTCCTAGCACGCCCCAGGTGACTTGACATGGGTGGCCGTGTCAGGCCCCTGTCTTTGACATTGCTTGTTCTTTCTTTGCCTTCCACCTGACACGACCCGTGTCAGGTGACACGGGCGGCCGTTTCAGGCCTCCTGAACTAGAAAATCTTCTTTTCTCAAACGCCCGAACTTTTCACTTTCTCACATTGAGTCCGTTGGATCTTCTACGTGGACCTGGAGGGCATAAACACAGACAACCAAAGCATAAAATCCTGAGAACACAATATAAACTAAAAAATGACAAAATGCTTAAATAACTTACGGGAATGAAAATCAACTTCAAAGGTACCATAATACGTACAAAGTGTTCCAAAATCCTTGGTTTCTTGTCGGATAAGTAACTAAAACATAGTTAAATGGTGACCGATCAATATACATTTGAGATTCATATGTCCAAGATTCTGGTGCCACAACTTGACTTCATCTTCCTTGGATAATAAGCATGTGGAAGAACAATTAGTTTCTTATGGTATCCATAAATAGCAATTGTCTTTAGACCTAACTCCTTATTTCACAACATCATTCTTCTCATTTTTAACCAAACATTCTAACTTGGTGAAATTGACTTTTAAACCTTAATCACATAATTGAATAATGCTGATGAGATTTGTAGTCAGTACTTTCATATGCAGAACATCATCTAGTCTAGGAAGACGATTGCAATCTATCTTTCTTATACTTTTGATTTCATCTTTAGCTTCATCACCAAACGTGACAAGACTAAAGGAATAATAATTAATGTCTAGCAAATACTTCTTGACCTCTGTCAGGTGTCTTGAATAACCACTGTCAAAGTACCAGTCTTGTCTACATGAAGCTCTACAAAAAGTATGGATTATATGACTAGAGACAACAACCTTAGGTTTCCACTCCTTTCTAGTTTTAATCATTACATGATTAGCCCTAAGATATGTTGGATGTTTTGGATAACCATACAGTCTGTAGCAGAAAGGCTTTATATGTCCATATTTACCATAATAATGACATTTTTAAGGTAAGAACTTGACTTTAGTTTGAGTTTCCTGATGTCTGTAAGGATGTTGTAACATTTGGTCGAACATCATGGGCTCATACTTCCTTTCTGGAGGAATAAATTTTGTCACAGGGGTTTTTCCTTGTTTATTTTGATATTGGTAATTAAAACATATACCTTTTAAGTTTCCAGCCCCTTTTCCAACTTGAAGAATTTCATCTAGCATATCAGACCCATTATTCAACATTCTTATCGATTTTGTCATGTTTTCAAGCTTAGAAGACAATAGAGTTACCTCATTTTCAAGATTATTGATAGTAGATAAAAGTTTCCCTTTTTCAGCCTGTAGTTGAGTTATGATTCTCTTATGCTCTTCTCTTGTCTTACACACCTCTTCACTTCTGACACAAAGCTCATCACAAAAATCTTCATAAGATTCATATCTACCAGTGAAAGTTGTAACATGCTTAGTAGTTTCATCATCAGTTTCACCTTCAGAATCATCAGACCAAGAAACAGACAAGCCCTTCTTTTATTTCTTGAGATACGTGGGACATTCTGATCTAATATAACCAAAACCCTCACATTCATGACACTAAATACCTTTTCCTTGATTGGGCTTTTCTTTTGTTCTTTTTTTTCTCTAAGAATCATTGTTCTTGCTGATGTCATATGAGATGTTCTTGACATTTGGCCTTGACTTCTTGTTCATTCCCTTCAGCACCTTGTTGAATTTTCTCCCAAGCAGTACAATAGAATTAGACATTCCTTCATCGGTATCCAAGTGACATTGGTCCTCTTCATCTTCAGTGTTGGATACAAACGTTATGCTCTGGTTCTTTTTTCGGATCTGTCACTAATACCCTATTCAAAAGTTTGGAGTGACCCAACAAGTTCATCTACTCTCATGTTGCTGATGTCTTAGGCTTCTTCCATGGCAGTGACCTTCATGTCAGATTTCTTAGGTAGGGACCTGAGAATTTTTACAACCAATTTTTCTTCTGACATCTTCTCTCCCAAGGCACTAGATGAATTTTCTATTTCAATAACATTCATGTGAAAATCATGAATACTCTCATCATCTTTCATCGTTAGATTCTCAAATCTGGTAGTGAGAAGCTGAAGTATAGACATCTTCCCTTTAGATGTTCCTTCATGGGTGGTTATGAGAATTTCCCATGCATCTTTGGCCACAATGCATGTGTTTATTAACCCGAATATGTTTTTGTCAACTCCATTGAATAAAGAATTCAAAGCTTTGGATTTTCCAAGAGCTCGTTCATCTTCTTCCTTAGACCAGTCCTCTTCAGGCTTCAAGTCAGTAGTAGCCTTCCCATCTTTGTCCTTCACAATAGAATGCTCCCAACCCTTGATGACGGCTTTCCAAGTCGTTCTATCCATATATTTTAGGAATTCCACGATACGTTCCTTCCAGTAGTCATAGTTGGTGCCATCTAAGATGGGTGGTATGTTAACAAATCCTCTTTCCATGGTACCAGAAAGTATATTCCCCGGATCTCATGCAAAAACAGAGCAGGATGCCTGCTCTGATACCAATTGAAATTTTGGTACTTGGGTATCAAATGTCGTATGCGATGTCACGACATTAATATCATAACTTCACATAATAATAATAGTAAATAGATAACAAATGTCGTATACGATGTCACGACACTAGGATCGGGATATGTCACACTAGAAACAATTAAAGTGTAAAAAGCAGGAAGAAAATAACACATGTCAATTGTTAACCTAGTTCGGTGCAACGTCACCTACATCTGAGGGCATCCAATCCAGGAAGAAATCCACTAAAATAATATTAGTTTGAAGTTCTAAACAACCTCTGGTTTTACAAACTTCTCACCTAATCAATACCCTTGGAATTTCTATCTAAGACTCTCATAGATATGAGACCCCTTTCACTTCCCTTCAATCATAGACAATGATAATGACTTTAATCAGAAAATAGAAGACACTCTTCCAAAACATATAATCCACTATTGCTTAAAAGCTTATGAGTGATTAACAATTACAACTCAAAAAGACACAATCTACCTCTAATATCAACAAGATATAATAGTGTCTCACAAATGACAAAGAACACTAAAAACCCTAATTCCACAATGCTCAAGCATAGGTATCACTTTTGTATATTAGGTTTATAAATGTCCTATTTAAATAGCCTTTGATAAGCATAGGCTTAGACTAAAAAACTGCACCAGGTCCAATCTGGACTGTTACACATAGTCTGTAGAATCTTCTGCATAAAATCAGGAACAAGATCACATGTTTCCTAAAATGTCTCAACAACCCTTTTTATGAAACAAGTGCATAGTTGGAAACGAAACAAGAGTTCCTAAAATAAACCTTCTTGGATAGTCAGATATGATAGCTAAATATTCAGAGAATCTTCATATATCTCATAATAAAATAAGTCTTCCAAGAAGTAAAACAAAACCTACAAAGATGTTTGACCAATATGTCACGACATCTTGCTAAACATCTTGTTGTGGTACATGTTTTAACAAAATTGCTGCCAATCATAAAAACACCGACCTAACAAATACATAAATAATTCAATTAAATCAATTAATCAAATTTGGGGATGTTGCGATGGTCATGAGCAAATAAGAGGGAAAGGCTTTGACCAGGGAACCAGAAAGAACTATCCTCGGATTCCGAGATAGTGAAAAGGTAGTTGGGATACTGAATGATATCTTTCCTCTTGTCATAATGGCTACCACAATTTTGATGTCTCAAGGATCCTCATCTATAATGAAAGTTCTTGTGTCATAATGTATGCCTAACTCTTTGAAAAACTAGGGTTGGAGAAGGAAAATTTGTGTCCCAATGAAGGGTCCGACTTGTAGGATTTCAATAGCATCGTAACCTGGCCCTGGGGGTATATCGAGCATATGGTCACCCTGGGAGAGACAAATGATACCAGGATGTTAAGTTGCAATTTATGTTAGTTCCCTACAAAAGCTTATATAAATGTATTTTAGTCAAGCCTTTTGCAGCAACTTTAGACGCAGTGGCTTCCTCAGTCCATCTCAAGCTAAAGTATTATAATGTCCATGGTGAGCTGGTGACAATATGCGCCAACTTATTTGGGACAAAGAGGATACACAAAGCTCTACAATGCGGCCAAAAGAAAGACATGGGAAAGGCCATGGAGATTAACATAGCCTCATTCATCATGCAGTTAAGAAATATGTAAATCAAGCTCCCAACAGGTAAAGCCAAATATTTTGGTCGGACAGGCAGGTGAAGACTCTTGATGAAAGCTAAAGTCAACTTCAACATGCTCTATTAAGTCCCTCGGTGACCAATAAGCAGCGGCTACGCCACTTGGTTAAATTTACTTAACTACATATTTAAAAAGAACATGTTATTGTGATGTATGATATTATTCTAGTAAAGAATAAATAAATACTTACTAAACTTTCTTTTCCTTACGATGATAAAAGGTAGCAACAATTCAGGGGTGGCGTTAGAAACTTCATCGGCATACAACTAAAGTAATAAAATCTCCACTACAAACGACTTAGGGGTGATGTCATAAACTCCATTAGTGTATGACTAAAGCAATCATAGCTCTACAATGCTAACACATGAATAAAATTAACATATCACGAAGTGGCAATTAATGGTCCACCCCCTCTTGGTAGCTAGCCACTCCAGATGAATAGGTGAGTCATCATTACGTAAACCTGAAACCCCTGTAAGAACAAAACTGGTTCTACAATAAATTTCTAAGATTTTGATGATAACAAAGGATGAAACCAAAAATGGCACCCTAACGAGATTTTTTCTAAGTGTGCAGGACTCTGAACACTCATGGAGGATTCTGACCATACATCAGATACAAACGTATGTCAGATATAAAGTATTAGATGATCAGACGCCGCTAAGAAAGGAATACGTCCAGGACGCTATGATTCTGATCAAAGAGAGACAACAAAAAGTCAGAATTTCCAACAGACTACTGGCTTTAGACTCTAATATTTAAGAAGACTAGAACACTGAGAAGCTCTGATGAAGTCAGACGTAATCATCCTCTAAAGACTGAATCTGGTACATCAAGACTCTGATGAAGATTCACAAGTCCAGAACGCGTAACGGAAAGAAATCTCACTATGGGAAGGAAGTATTTTAAGAAAGAATTTAAGAGGCGGACAAAATGGTTATAGAAAGAAACAACAGAAGTAATGACATTAAATACTCATCAATAACCAAGATTTTGTCATCACTCCAACGGTCCTTCTCAACTACTATATAAAGGACAAATTACTTCTCTAGAGAGACACCTGAGACACACAGAAACATCATTCACATTCTCTCTTATTTTTCACGAGCTGTTGCTCTTACGTGAAAAGCTTTTGCTCTAATACTTTTCTGTAATACTTGTTTGCTATTAGAAGCACTTTACATTACAACTCTTTTTTTTGCTTAAATCATTTCCTCAAGTGACTCTGCATAGTCTGTATACTTGAGAGGGCTAAGATATTATTCTCTTACACGATTGGTTGTGTAATCTTTCAAGATTAGTGGATTAAGTCCTTTTTGAAGGAGAAATCACCTTGGTCGGGTGGACTGGAGTAACTTTGATTTTCAAGCGAACCAGTATAAAGTTATGTGTGTTGTTATTTCTGAAAAAGCTTTTATTTCCAAAACAATTCAAACCCCCTTTCTTTTTTTTCTCAACCTTCAACCCCATCCTCACCTGGGGGAAGGGAAGGGGAAACAAACCTTGTTCGGGCAGTATCCCCATAGACGTCCCACAAAAAGTTCAAGCCCGACTTATGAGAATAATCTATCTCCTAAAAAAAAAACTTGAGACTCAAATCAATGTCGTAAAAATAGGGTACAAAAATTGAAATGCACGCTACTAAGCAAGAAATATAAAATTTACTTTTACGTTGAAGGTACATTGGGTACAAGCACATTATATACATTAAAAAGGGATAAAAATTATGTATCTGACTCGTCCATAATAGAGACCAGCGCCCTGTTCACCATTTTTGGTCAGGTCAAACTAGCTATCGTGAAACATGCACCATGGAATAAAGAAATATTTTTAATACACGTCTCCTAAAGGTGATTATGGATCTTCTTCCAACCCTCTTGGGTCTCTCTCAAAGATTCCTCCAGCTCGTCAATCGTCCTACAGGAAGAATCGAGTGTATTATTTTCCTCAACATGAGTAGTCTGGACTTGGTCAGTGTCTACTAGGCAAGGCATAAAGCTTCAGTTTTCCCTCTTACCGCATGTACAAGTGACTATACTGTTAGACGATAGGCTTTGATCTAGAGGGGGGGTGAATAGTTCACAAGTTAAAAACTTTGAACAAAAAACTGGTTTGAAAATTTATGGCGAGCGGAAGTGACCCAGATTGAATCGTCTAACCGAACCACTATAAAAAACTCAGATATGCGTAATTGTAACCAAGGTGATGATAATGACAACAAATTAATCAACAAACTATCAACCACAATCAATTTAATGCAATGCTAAGAGTATAAACTATTCCCAATGATAAAACGCACAAAAATCTATAGAGTCAAATTATCGAACACCTTATGTGTAATCAATTTCGTTTAGAATTGTGTATCGTTTTGTTTATCTTCGAATCCAATCACAATATAAAGGATTATGATCTACTCTACAAAATATCTTTCAAAAGGTTTATCAAAAATATAACCAAATGTATTGATTGCATAATCGATGAATTCAATAATTTGTAAGTGAAAAATAAAAAAATAAAAAAATAAAATATATATATATATATATATATATATATATATATATATATATATAGAGAGAGAGAGAGAGAGAGAGAGGGTACCCAAGGATTTGTTTAGGCAGTTCCCCAATCAACCTCGCTATGGGTACGTTTTCCCTAAATCGAATTCGAATTTAGATAGTGAAATTAACCTTACTTTGCAAAAGTAGAATACAAGAGAAATGTAGCAATTCAACCCTACAAACCCTAATTTTGATGTTGATTATGACACTTTCTCTTCGCTTGATCAAAGGTTGATCAAGTAACCCAACAATGCCAATTTGATTCACCGTATCATCCTACTCCTTTGCAAGAATCTTTTGTTCTTCAAAGCCTTTACTTGATCAGATCCAAATTGTGAATTTTTGTAACCCAAGATTTACCCATATGATCCACCATCCCACGTTACTCCTTTGCAAGAATTGTGTGTTCTTCAAAGCCTTCACTCGATCGGATCCAAATTGTATATCCTTGTTTAAAACCTTCAAATTCCTAATTGATCTTGAAGGAAAACCCCAAATCGATTTTCTTATTTGAAACCCTCAAATATCTCAACCCAATTTACAATTCAACCAACCTAAATTGAACGTTATCAACCGATTCTAGATGACACCCAAACAAAGAATGATTATGTGTAGTTTGTTTGCATGTATGCATAGAATGAGGTTGAAGATGATGAGAACACTTTGAAATCCTGATTTCGTGTAGGTTTACTATAGAACCTTCCTATAAATGATGCATGTATGAATATTTATATGCATGCATGTTTGGAGGCAAAAGGAACGCAAAAGATTTGAAAAGCAATGCAAATTTTCAAGATTTTTAATTCATGTGTCGACCTGTTCAATGTATGTGCCAACCTGTATAGGTCATGTGTCGACCTATGGAGGCGACACATCTAACAAAAGCTAAAGGCTTTAAAAATGAGGTACATCCTCCAACCTTAAAATCTTATGTGTCGACACATAGGAAACTTTTTCTTCCATGTGTCGACCTATAGCACATGTATACTTGTTTTTCATGCATGTAACTTTTTCTAACTTGTTTCAAAATGTTTTTATGCTTACTAATGCTAAGATGCACATTAAGACTCAGAGGATATCGTCGAATATACATAAAAGCTAAAGTATTCTAGTTTTAACATCATAAAAAATACATATAACGGAAATTTTCACTCACATACTCCCCTTTTTATGATGGAAAAACTTGAGACGATGTGTTTCGTGTCTTCATGAAGGCTCCCCCTAAAATTATGCATCCCAACTTCATCTTCCAGATGCTTCTCCCCCTTTGATAACATCGAAAAGAGACAAAGCAATCCATGAGAAGTATCTTATATCACACATATACCAATATAACACACATATGCATTTGCAAAGATAAGATCATCAATAAAACAACACTCACATAAAATGATGTAAATATTGAAAAATGCCTAAACATAAATAAAAGCATTTAAAGAAACAATATAACATGGTTGCCACAACTTATGCCAAATAAAATATACAATAGAAATGAAAGGTGAAGGATATAATGCAATAAAAACTCTTGAGTTTCTACAAAAGTGACACGATTATGTGACATATACTTTTAATGCTCCTGAATGCTGCACACGTATGTGCTCTAGAAAGGCGATATATAGATTTATCACCACTCAAACAAAAACAGAGATTCAATCATAACAATGTCACACTACAAGAATTTTGTTGACATTATAACATGTCCAAACATATTTAATTTTGGAATAGATAACATGCTTATACACCAAGAAAATATTTCAAGTATGGCAAAAAAATAGCATGAATTCACTATAAGAATATGAATTGAAATACATCAATTAAATTTTTTGGAAGTGAACATTCATGAATAGTTCATACATCAAGCATATCAAGCATTTTGAACATAGATAACATGCAAAAATAAAAGCTTACTTTCAAAGAGGGGAAATGGAAATTAAATTGCTTATGAATTGATGAAGGATGCACTCATATGTGATTGAACTTCCAAGTAAAGTTAGAGAAAAAGTATATAAAGTGTATGAAATAAATCATATTTAGGCAAGATTTGAGATATCAAGTATGCCTAATTCCCTTCAAATGTTGAAAAATGGTTTAGTCGCAAGAGGTTTTGTAAAGATATATGCAAGTAGATTTTTTCTATTAACATGCTCAAATACGACGTCTCCTTTTTCAACATGGTCACGTAGGAAATGGGGACCTATCTCAATATGCTTAGTGCGAGAGTGTAACACCAGATTTTTGGTAAGATTAATAGCATTAGTGTTGTTGCACATAATAGGAATACATTGTAGTTTAATATCAAATCAAGTAGTTGTTGTTTGAGCCACAAAATTTGAGCACAACAACTATCGGCTGTTACATATTTTGCCTCTTCAATTGACAAAGCACTAAAAGCTTGTTTCTTTATATGCTAACTTACTAAGGAGTTTGAAAACATGTGGCAAGTTCCACTAGTACTCTTCCTATCCAATTTGCAACCAGCAAAATCAGAATCAATATAACTAACCAAATTATAATTTCTTCCCTTGGAATATCAAAGCCCATACTTAGATCTACTATGAAGGTATCTAAGAATGCGTTTTATGGATTTTAAATGTGACTCCTTAAGGTACGATTGATAACGAGCGCACATGCACACATTAAACATAATGTTCGACCTAGATGCAGTAAGATATAGAAGAGAACCAATCATACCTCTATAATTCTTGACATCAATATCCTTACCATTTTCATTTCTATCCAAGTTTCCATTTGTGGGCATTGGAGTGTCAATTGATTTTTCATCTTCCATACCAAATCTCTTTAGCAATTCATTGCAATATTTTGTTTGAAACATGAATGTTCATTAGTTGAGTTGCTTGATTTGAAGACCAAGGAACTAATTCAACTCTCCAATGAGACTCATCTCAAAATCAACATGCATAAGCTTGGAAAAGTCCTTAACAAGTTGTGTGTTAATGGAACCAAAGATGATATCATTGATATAAACTTGAACTAGAAGAGTATGCTTTCCTTGACACTTAATGAAAAGTGTAGTATCTACCTTCCACCTAGAGTATCCTTGATCGATTAAAACCTTACTAAATTGCTCATACCAAGCCCTAGGTGCTTATTTGAGACCATATAAACCTTGTTTTAGTTTGTAATGATTTTCAAAACCGGGAGGTTGAGCCACATACACATCCTCACGTCCATTTGAAATAACTTGATTTCTTTGGAGCAAGCATAAGCTAGTAGAAGGCGTATATCCTCGAGGCGAGAAACCTGGGCATAAGTTTCCTCATAATTAATGCCCTTCTCTTGGTTATAACCTTGACCCACTAGCCATGCTTTGTTCCTAGTTATCACTCTGTTTTCGTCGAGTTTATTTCTAAAAACCCATTTGGTGCCAATAACTTGATGATTTATTGGATGAGGGACAAGGTCCCAAACCTCATTTCTTATAAATTGGTTTAATTCATCTTGTATGGCCATAAGCCAGTGCTCATCAAGTAATGCATCGTCGGTGTTTTTAGATTCAACTTGTGAAACAAATGCAAAGTGATAACAAAATTACTTACCTTTGAGCGTGTTGTCACGCCTTTGGTGATGTCTCTAAGTATGTTGTCAATAGGATGACCTTTGGAGGTTCTCCAAGCCAAAGGTAGATCGTCCACTGCAGTTGGACTTTCAACCTTCTCCTCTTCACAATTAGGCTACATCATGAAAATAATTCCTTTCCCAAAGGTAGATCGTACACCTACATCATGAAAATAATTACCTTTCCCAACATTTTTGGGATAAGATTCATCAAAAGTGACGTGTAGCGACTCTTCAATAGTAAGTAATATTTTGTTATAAACCTTATAAGCTTTGCTAGATTGAGAGTATCCAAGGAAGATGCATTCATCGAATTTCGCATCAAACTTACCAAGGTTATCCTTTCCATTGTTCAAAATAAAAAATTTGCATCAGAAAATGTGAAGATGTGATCAATTAAGTTTTCTACCTTTAAGTAGCTCATAGGGAGTTTTGTCTAAAATAGGATGTATTAGTATCCTATTCAAGACATAACATGTCGTGCTAATGGCGTCGACCTAGAAATACTTAGGTAGATTACCTTCATTGAGCATAGTTCTAACCAACTCCTCTAAAATACGATTTTTGCACTCCATAACATCGTTTTATTGTGAAGTTCTTGAAGCGGAGAAATTATGCTCAACGCCATGTTTATCACAATACTTATCAAAGAGGAGTTTTTTGAATTCTCATCCACGATCGCTTCGGATAACAATAATTTTCAAATTCATCTTATTTTGGAATAATGTTGCAAATTGTTTGAAAGTTGAATAAGTCTCATCTTTACTATACCAAAACATGACCCCAAAAAATCTTTAGTAATCGTCTAATATCACAAAACTATAATAGTTACCACTTATGTTTTTGGTCCTTGAGGGACCAAAGAGATCCATATGAAGAAGCTCAAGAGATCTCGAAGTTGAAACAATGTTTTTATATTTAAATAGATAGACAGACAGACAGACAGATAGATAGATAGATAGATAGATAGATAGATAGATAGATAGATAGATAGATAGACAGACAGACAGACAGATAGATAGATAGATAGATAGATAGATAGATAGATAGATAGACAGACAGACAGACAGATAGATAGATAGACAGATAGACAGATAGATAGATAGACAGATAGATAGATAGATAGATAGATAGATAGATAGATAGATAGATAGATAGATAGATAGATAGATAGATAGATAGATAGATAGATAGATAGATAGATAGATAGATAGATAGATAGATAGATAGATAGATAGATAGATAGATAGATAGATAGATAGATAGATAGATAGATAGATAGATAGATAGATAGATAGATAGATAGATAGATAGATAGATAGATAGATAGACAGACAGATAGATAGATAGATAGATAGATAGATAGATAGATAGATAGATAGATAGATAGATAGATAGATAGATAGATAGATAGATAGATAGATAGATAGATAGATAGATAGATAGATAGATAGATAGATAGATAGATAGATAGATAGATAGATAGATAGATAGATAGATAGATAGATAGATAGATAGACAGATAGATAGATAGACAGATAGATAGATAGATAGATAGATAGATAGATAGATAGATAGATAGATAGATAGATAGATAGACAGACAGACAGATAGATAGATAGATAGATAGATAGATAGATAGATAGACAGACAGACAGATAGATAGATAGATAGATAGATAGATAGATAGATAGACAGACAGATAGATAGATAGATAGATAGATAGATAGATAGATAGATAGATAGATAGATAGATAGATAGATAGATAGATAGATAGATAGATAGATAGATAGATAGATAGATAGATAGATAGATAGATAGATAGATAGATAGATAGATAGATAGATAGATAGATAGATAGATAGATAGATAGATAGATAGATAGATAGATAGATAGATAGATAGATAGATAGATAGATAGATAGATAGATAGATAGATAGATAGATAGATAGATAGATAGATAGATAGATAGATAGATAGATAGATAGATAGATAGATAGATAGATAGATAGATAGATAGATAGATAGATAGATAGATAGATAGATAGATAGATAGATAGATAGATAGATAGATAGATAGATAGATAGATAGATAGATAGATAGATAGATAGATAGATAGATAGATAGATAGATAGATAGATAGATAGATAGATAGATAGATAGATAGATAGATAGATAGATAGATAGATAGATAGATAGATAGATAGATAGATAGATAGATAGATAGATAGATAGATAGATAGATAGATAGATAGATAGATAGATAGATAGATAGATAGATAGATAGATAGATAGATAGATAGATAGATAGATAGATAGATAGATAGATAGATAGATAGATAGATAGATAGATAGATAGATAGATAGATAGATAGATAGATAGATAGATAGATAGATAGATAGATAGATAGATAGATAGATAGATAGATAGATAGATAGATAGATAGATAGATAGATAGATAGATAGATAGATAGATAGATAGATAGATAGATAGATAGATAGATAGATAGATAGATAGATAGATAGATAGATAGATAGATAGATAGATAGATAGATAGATAGATAGATAGATAGATAGATAGATAGATAGATAGATAGATAGATAGATAGATAGATAGATAGATAGATAGATAGATAGATAGATAGATAGATAGATAGATAGATAGATAGATAGATAGATAGATAGATAGATAGATAGAGATAGATAGATAGATAGATAGATAGATAGATAGATAGATAGATAGATAGATAGATAGATAGATAGATAGATAGATAGATAGATAGATAGATAGATAGATAGATAGATAGATAGATAGATAGATAGATAGATAGATAGATAGATAGATAGATAGATAGATAGATAGATAGATAGATAGATAGATAGATAGATAGATAGATAGA